>NC_072428.2:39825000-39887500 GCF_028878055.3 Symphalangus syndactylus | reverse complement strand
CGATGGATAGGCCGAATACAGCTGGAAAGTGCCACTGTGCCATGCTTCTCTACCCGACAAGGTCATCGCTAAGAAGTACAGCTAATGTCTGAACAGCAAACTCAACTTTGTCTGAAGAACTTGGTAACTGGTACGGAGAGAGGGAACCCGGGTTTTTAACCCTAACCATGCACTGAATAGTTTAACCCTCGGTGCTTAGTTTCCCGTACCACAAAGCAAACCAAAAGACAGATTAGCATCGAATCTAACAGATTGCGCTAAAGTAAATATAATTTTTAAATCATTTAAACCGCTTAATCTCATCTCAATCACATCAAATATTTAGAGCAAACATATTTCCATCTTTCATTTAGAGTTTAAATAGGCACAAAGGAGAAAAAAATCTAATTAAATATCTAACAGTAGACATGCTTTTGTAAATTGTCAATGTTTTTCCAAAGTTAACATTTTAAAATTACTGAATCACAATTAGCAAAAATATTTTAAAGCAGTTTTTTATAGTACAGCCATCATGTTCTCACACTGAATAATATGAGAAAGTTTTATCTTCCTGCCCTATCCCCATGATGTAGTTGGCCCACTTTAGCCTTTTGTAATAGTAGATGAGAGACACCGGAATTTAACTGTTGGAACTAGTTACAGTGATAAACAGCAACCACGTGGACATTACAGATAGATGAGAAAAGGCTTTGTTATTTATAGAAGCTTAGGCAGCATAAATTCTGTCGAATTGTTTCCTTATTAAACAACTACTGTAAACATTTTAAAAAGAGATCAGTGATCATTTCTAAGAGAGCACTGCCCTACTTGTTTCTGACATTTATTTCCTTCAGATGCCAGAGCTAACTTGAGCTCAACAAGCAGATTATCAGAGGCAACAAATCACCTTCCCATCTAAAAACAGCTAGCACTCTCACTACATTCTTTTGGCAACACATCCTTAAGTTGGGGTGGGAGTGGGGAGAGGGAGTTAGAGAATTGTATTACAAAAGAAAAGAATAGAGATGTGACTTTTACAGGTCTAAGCACAGTTCCACAGTCTCAAGGGAAATTTATGTGAAATTACAACTAACCAACAAAAATCTACCTAAATAGCCACTCTCTGAAGACATTACATTTTATTTCTCATATCCAAGATTAGTACTTGGGGGTCACCACAGTGAGAGATGACCAGGCCCTATATCTCCTCTGCTTGCACTGTTCCGAGGCTGTCAAAAACCCAGAGCAGGATTATTCTCTACAGTCAAATGTAAACTTCTCACCACCTTGCTTATTTTCTTTTTCTCTTTCTACACATAAACTAATTACTAGCTTATATATGCATTATGGCAGCATCAATTAAAAAAAGCTCTAGAAAATAGGAAACAAAATTTTAGAAGTTTTAGGTAAGCATGCTAATGGTTTGAAATTCAAGGGGCCAATCACGCTTATTTTCTTTCTTAAATGATTTTCAAATAAGCATGGCCAAGTTTATGAGAGAGGGGCTTCTTACCAGATAAGATACTCAATGGACCCTTCAAATGACATTTCAGATAATTCATCAGGCTAGAAAAATTGCCATATATCATCATTAATGTAATAAACAGTAAATGTTTATTTATTTTTCAAAGTCTTGAGCTTCATTTTGTGTACATGCCAGCTTTTACTTACATCTGGGAGTAAGTAGCAACTTTCAATGCCTTTGGACAATTGGACATCTTTATTTTATTTCTAAATTTTTACTGATATTTTAAAAGTCTCCTTTGTATTTGGAATTTTTAAAATGTTAATCTGGTGTGGTTTATAGCTCAATGAAATCTCAAATCATCCTACATTAAGTGTTTAACACTAAGGAAATAGTCACTATTTCTGGAAAACTCAAATGCTAGAAAAATCTATGTATAGTCCAAATAAATATTTAAATGAAGTTGCCAGTTTTAATGCTGTTATAATGGCTACTACCAACCATTTTATAAAATTCCAAGACTGCATGCTTTGAAGTTTAATGACACTCAACATTTTCTAGACTCTTTAAACACTGAAAAACTTGTTTTTATTTGTCATTACAGAATATGGAACGTAACCTCCATAGCTTATTAATGTCTTCTGAATTGTTTAAGGGGATTTAAAGATATGAGTTAAAAGAATTTCATAATCTTAATTTCAATTTCTCCTTTTCATTTAATAGTAGACATTCATTAGGACCCACACACTGTAATAAATTATAATAATTTCAAACAAGAATTAAATTACTAGGTACCTAGTGAAAGAGCCATTTTTTCTTAGGTACCCTGTAATCTAACTGTCAGATTTAAAATCTATTCCCAATCAACTCTTCACAACATTCACATTTATTCATCTATGTTAAATTAATAAAAGGTGTGAATAATACTGACAAAATTGATCATTATTGTTCATGTAGATTTAGAAAATTATAAGGTAATCTAAAATGTAAAAGGAATTGAGAGAAACTATTAAGATTCTTATAAATAAATTCATCCTGTGCTATTTTTTCAAATCAAGACTGAAAGTTCTACGACACTTATTTAAATTGACTATACAAGGTATTTGATAAATTGTGCATTTTTAGAGCATAAACCATTTTCATTATTTTTGACAAATACCAGTACAAAGCCTCTACTATAGCATTAGGGTTCAACAAATACTTTAGGAAGCTATGCCAAAACGATGTTGCAAAGTAAAACCTAATAGCAATCTGAGACAGTTTATAGCAGTTTGATGAAGAAAAGACACAATCACAAGGGAACATCAAAAGCAGATAGCCATCCAGAAATAAATACCACCCCCCTCATCCTTCCTGTAGATATAGTAATGGAGGTATAATTCTTACCTGGACTACAAAAGAGAAATACAATTCTATTGACTAATGCCCCAAAACAGAACTCCCTTTACAAAACAAGTTTGCACACTTACTCTATTTCCTACCATCTAACCTTGCTGACCCCCTCCTCTTTAACTGGCATCCCTGAAGATAAAGTAAAGCATGTCAACATCTGTTCCCATTCACACCGATTTTAATTTACCAAAAGAGCTTTGCTATTTTCAGAGCAGACTCCAGAGCACAATGACAGATTTAGGGCCTTTACTGGGGTTGCATTTCTAGTGTGTCAGCATTTCCTACTCACTAAGAGTAAATTCCAGGGGGTCACAACAAAGGAATAGCTGAAATTCAAACTTCATTATAGAGATTTTTCCCACCCTTACTTATTTCATCACAACTTAAACTACCAACAGGCTATCCTATTTAGTGAGGCATCATTGGTGCTGCACAGTAATTGGACTAAAATTATCTAGTCCTGGGGCAAAGATGAAGGTCCTTTAGGCCCTTCCTATGGAGTTATACATACATAATTACCTCTTCCAGAACTTTGTATCTGAGTGAAATTTAATCACCATAATATAACATTTTTATAACTCTTTAAATTTGTAAAATAGTATATGCTTTTTAAAACACTTCCACATCCTTAATGTCTGTTTCATAATTCGATTATAAGTACTGAGTTTTAAGCCACAATTATTCTTTCCAACCTAAAAATTCCATAGTTATGTCTTTTTTAATACCATGCTTTACTCAGACATTTTAAATGTGTATAAAGAAAGTCACTCTCACAACACCCCAGTTTCCCTAGATAATTCAGAGTTTTTAAGACACAATATGAAGAGCAACTTGGAGAAACAATGCACAAGTTGTGTTGTAATCAAATAACAACTAAGACATGAGCAGCTGAGCAGAAGGAAGATGGGCAACGGAATGCTGTACAGCAATCAGCACTGTTGACTAATCAGAATTTGAGACACTAGAAGGTAATAAGGGTATTATAAAGAATGGCTTATTGAAGGAGCAGCTGTTTATGTGTAGCTCACTGTTTAAATGAGTTCCACTAGATTGCCATGGTATGTTTTGGTGAAAATGTTTAACTCCTTTTAAAATGATCATTAGAGAAGAAACGGCAAGTGGCAAGTTTGGAGATATCAAAACACCAACTAAGATTTAACAGCTTTAGAATAGTTATCTGGGTGGTTTGAAAATGGTAGGAAATGCCCATTTCAATGACCTTTTAAGTCAAAAGTACTTAGGTACTCGTTCTTCTCTTAAAAACTTTAGAAGTTAGGTCTATTCCACTATCATTACTGGGTAATGTTATGGGCACAAAGATGAAGCAGCAATATAATAGGGGAATCTTCAGAGGATAAGAAAAAGAAAAGGCAGAGAAAAATACCCATCAGGACAGCCACAAATTAAAGACTGTCTTCAAATTTAAAATGTGTCCATCTTCTCAATAAGCAGAAGGAATAAGATCCTGAATTATATTTCAAAATAAAAGTTTTACGTATTTTTGTATTAAATATAACACAAAAGCCACTCTCCTACATTGACTTACATGAAGTAAATAATTTTAAAGCAGATGAGAGAGAATGAAAAATAACATTTAATTAACTAATGTTACTTTCATAAAGCAATAATCATATTCAAAACTATTTGTCACACAGTTGTGATGGCTTTGTAATTGGACTGATTTACAGTTTTGTCTTCCTTACTTTCACCCAAGAAGCAATTGTCTATTGTTTCTTCTGCCCCACAAAAAAAATTCCATAAATTACAACATAAAGGCACCAAATAATACTTCACTGAATTTATCATAATATAGTATTATGAATATTTCATTTTGACAAGTTTTCGGTAATATTTTTAAGCAGTCAGCAAGCGGTCAAAACTCTGCTATCTTTTGTAACAGTTCACATGTCAAACTGGCAAAGTGCCCATATTGTAAGGCAGAAAAAAAATCTATTTAATATCTGCCCCACAAGGCGACATGAGGTTTGATTGGCAGAAAGCAGAGAGTAGCTTTTGATCATGTGTCCTAACAAGCATTTCCAGCTCCTGTCTTTTCAGCTGATGGGCTCCACATTACCCATTCAAACAGAAATGACAGACCACTGCACTACTCTCTGGCTCTAGTCACAGGCAGTGGGAGCTATGCTGGAGACAGAGTCACTGATTAAATATATCACTTTTTCAAGACAAGCAGGTTGTCTGAATCAAAGTTGGACAGAATAGACTCAACATTATTAAAAGGGGATATAAAACTGGGATTGAGTGATGTTCAGCCAGTTTGCACAGCCTCAGGGATTCCTAGGCTGACAGGGGGAATAAGGAACAGCAGAACTCATAAAACAGGGTCAGAAATTAGCTGTGACACCTTGGCTATTTTCCCATCACTTTAGGACCACTGGGTTTCAAAATTCTGGAGTCTCTTTTTCACTTTTTTACTTTCTTTTTCTTTAAATGAATTCAGTAGAGGCAGAAAAACACATAAAAGCATGATTACTGCAGTTTGTCAATTATAGTCTTAAAGGGAATAAAATACTGGATGCAAACCCTTTGCGTCTTATTTTAAAATATACTAATATACGTTCTTCTAACTGGGACCCTTATTTTAAAATTTTATTCCATTTATTGGTTTGGCATTATAGTGTAACTTTAAAATCCAGGAATATTAGTCATAGAAATTATACAGTTAAAAATGGTTTAAGTGTCCTGACAAACAGAGGGCTAGCCAAGTTCTAGTTATCATATTTAACCATCCTATTTTCTTTGCTATAGAATGCATATTATTTAAACCTTTTGCTTAAAATATACTTAGAGACATAAATGTCTAAAATGTATGGAATTTTTCAATACAAACTTGCATTGTCTAAATTTATGTGTTTTTTTTAGATTCTGAATATAGCCTCTCATAATCTAGAACATATTATCAGCTACCTATGTGATGCAAATAAATAAAATATAAAGTTGTTTCCTGTTTGGAAAAGTACAAATAAGTGCCCAAAGAAATAAAAAAGAAAGCAACTATCTGGTAATAGAAACGAAGGAAATTATCTGAAACAAATCGTTTGAAGCCAAAAGATACAATTGAATAAATGGTCCATTCAGATGTTATTCTAAAACAGTCCTTCCAAGAAATTTTAACTTCTTCTTAACTCTTAAATAAAGAATTAGTTTTACTTATTTTTTTTTTTAGTAACATACTCCAGCTATTCCTTGGAACACTTATGTTCTTATTATTAGTTTTGGCATCACAGTAAATATTTAGTAGCAGCCTGCTCATTAGATGTTTAAGATATGATTAAAAGATTAAATACTCCTACCAAGATGAAGATAGAGTTTTAATATAGAAGAGTAAGGAATTAAGAGTAGTCACAAAGTAAGATACTGAACTAGTAGAGGATGAAGAGATACAAGAATTGCATTTGCTGGAAGAAGATGGTAAAATTACAAAGAAATGGTGGGTATTAAACCTCTGAAAAGCAATATTTTCTTTAATCGTGTTATTTAGTTAAATTACTTTAAATTTCAAAGTTAATTAACACTAGCTGGTATATATTGGTTAAAGAATGTATCATTTTTCAGAATAATCTTAATACAAATAGTATTTGATTTATGTTCCATATACCATAGAATATGTTATCACTGATAAACAATTCCATATTAATCAGATATGCATTCTACTGCACGAAAATAAAGTTACGTATTCTGTAGCTTCTGCACTTCATGTCTTTAAAGATCTTTGAGGATTAAGAAAATGATGATAACAATATATTTTATCCCAAGTGATCACAGGCACAACTAAGCAATTATTTAGAAAGCTGGTTGTTTTCAAAAATGTAAGAAAATTAGCTTGATGAGGCTAATTTGACTCCTTATATGAGCCCAGATTTTTTTTATAAAAAACGGGGGAGGGGTGGGAATCTTTACTGGGAATTGCTTCCCAAAATCTGAAATACAGTAAAGTGGCATTTCATTGTTTTCCCTAAGAACTGGTTAATACTTATTCTTTTTTTTTAAATCACCACATGCCTTTTCATTTAAGACTGGAAGGAGAGAGAACAGGAAATTGCTAAAATGAATAGTCAACTACGATAGGTAAGAGGAGACAAAATCTGAGTATGTATTGCTAATATATCAGACTAAGTAAACCTGAAGCTCTCCAAAATATGTTTTTCCCTTTTTACAACCCAGGTGTAAAAAACAACTGTGTATTACCCATGCTTTACCACATGGGTCTTTTATATTCTACACCAGGAAAGGCCAAAGAAAGGGGGGAAAAATCCACAAAACATTTTGCAACACCATAAAAAAGAATACTTTCTTTTAAAAAAAAATCCAAAATAATTAATTATTTTAGCCACTATATTATTGCTTACAGTAATACACAGCAATAACATTTACATTGATTGAATTCTGTTTCCTTAATGTGAAATTTGTTTGGGGTTAATTAGCACGGCTGAGGAATAAGCTTAATAATTTTATGTTGTTTACACTGGAGGCAGTTTTCCACGAGCACTGCTCAGGGAGGAAGTGACATCTTCTAATTTCAGACAAAACATGGAGGTGAGGGCGGCTGCTCACTGTGGGATGGCAAGCGAGGCCCTTCCTCCTTCAGCAAGCTTCCCCAGTACTTGGGGTGTCTAATGGCCACAATACAAAGTTGTTCAAATTATTTCTCAGGCATGATAAGTTTCTAAACCAAACACTGAGCTGAGCAGGGATTAAAAAAAGGACTTATACAAATGGAGAAAGTCCACAATATTAGACATTTTTACTGTCCCTTCCTTAAGAAAAAGCAGGTCTAATTAGTTGTCTTCCTAAAATGCATACCTAGCATTTTTATTATGTATTATAACATTTTGCTCAGAGCTGACATTTTTATTCTGACAAGCACTGTCTGGAGAGCTCTCAATAAATAATACATTGACAATTTTCAGTAAATAAGCAGTGGACACAAGTCGTCATCCTTACTTACAGCTGCCCCACTCTAATAGTGCTTTTACAAGTGAGGTGACTATTCAGTCTAATGCAATCCTCTCAGTGCTGGAAAGACATTTTCATTCATTACCACGGTCACAAGCACTTAAAGCACTTTTAAGCCCTGTTGCAAAACAGCAGGAGTGGCAGAGCAAGTGGGGCTAACGAAAACTGAAGTTCATCACCAGAGAAACCTGCGGCTGTTCACCTTAACAACTAGGAAATTCACTTCTACCTAGGCCACCTCAACACTTCTAGATCTACATGTCTAAGAAGAATACAGGGTTTTCTTTGGCCATTAAACGTTAAAGCCTGTGGGTTTTGTTTTTCACATTATTTTGGTTCATCATCCAATAATATTTATTAAGCACCACAGGATAAGATAAGGGATCACTCTGTGACCTATGTGCTATACATTTGATCAAGGTACAGAAACAATATCTGAATCCAGATTATTACATTTGAAACCACACAATACCTTTTCTTTTTTCCCTCATCAACTTTTCTTCCCTAACAATAGCCCCCAACACCATCACTCTAAACTAGTCACTAAGCCACTAAGGCAGTCCTGAATTTAATTCTTATTCATGAGATCACATCAATTTGATTTTCTAGCAATGTGAGAAACAAACTTATATGAAATAAGACTTAAAGAAAGAATAATAAAATGAGAAGGTAATATCTATTACACCTTGACATATACAGCCTGTAGCTAGTACTTTCACCCTACTTCTTAATCAAACAAATTTATCCATTATTTGAACACTTCTTAGACAGTTAACTGATCACGAAGATGGCTAAAAATATGTTACCCAGTCAGAAGTCGATTTCATGCTACCATATTACATGGCTTGGACTATATATTACAGAACAATATAGTAGAGTGTATCTACTATACCATAGTTCTCAATTGTTGGTGTGCATCTGAAATACGTGGAGAGATTGCTAAAACACAGGTTCATGGGCCCTATCCCAGTTTCTGATTTAGTAGGTCAAGGATGAAGCCCAAGAATTTGCACTTCTAACAAGCTCCCAGGTGATGCCAATGCTACTGACAGTTTGAGAAACACTGGGCTACGAAATTAATTGAGTTCATCTGAACAGATAAGCTACACATGACTCATGTTGGGGCGAAATGTATAGTCACTTCCCTTATTTTATATGAATAGAATGATAGATTATGGAGTTTCCACATGTGGACCAAGTTTGATGCAACAATGTTCATTGTTGCAACCTGAAAGCAACAATCATAATTTGAAGTGAGTATTTAAGAAAAAAAACTCGATCCATGAAATGACGAGAAAAGGAGCCAATATCTCTTCTAATCTCCAAGTCAGTCAACCGTACTTCTGCCTGCTAGATGTATTCCACCTTCATGGAATACTCAAACTCAGTATATCTAAATGCAAACCTTTTCCCCAAACCTTCTCAACTCTCTATATTTACCATCCTAATAGCCTCACCATTAAATCTCTCAGCTGGATATCTCCCTAACCTCACACCCCACTCCTAATTGGGAACCTCAGCTGTATCTCAAATAGCTGATTCCTTCTCACTTCTTCCCCTGCCATTGCCTTAGTTTAGACTCTGATTAGTACCTGCCCCGACCATTAAAATAGCCTGCTACCAGATTCCTCTGTATTTACCCTTGCCTCTTTCCAACTGATAGTCAAAATGCCACCAAAGTTACTTTTCTTAAAAAAGTATTCAATTATGTCAATCATCCTCCTACTTAAAAGTTCTCAACTGCTCCCCACTACCCAAAGGATAATACTCAATTTCTGTAATAATGGCTTCAACATATTGTTTCACTTGTTTCTCCTGTCCTAGTCACACCAAACTTCTTCACATTCATTAAATTCACAGGTTTATTCATACCATGAAACTTTGTACATGCTGTTCTCTTTACCTGAGATTCCATTATATCTCTTGTTCACTATGATGAGCTTATCAAAATCTAGCTCAAATGTCAATAAATCCCTATTTAGATCTAGAAAAAAGTTATGGTTTCCTCTTCTATACCTCTACAGCTTTTTTTTTTTTTTTTGAGAAGGAGTCTCGCTTTGTCACCCAGGCTGAAGTGCAGTGCATGATCTCAGGTCACTGCAACCTTTACTTACCGGGTTCACGTGATTCTCCTGCCACAGCCACCCGTGTAGCTGGGATTACAGGTGTGCGCCACCATACCCAGCTAATTTTTGTATATTTAGTAGAGACAGGGTTTCGCCATTTTGGCCAGGCTGGTCTCATACTCCTGAACTCAAGTGATCCACCTGCCTCGGTCTCCCAAAGTGCTGGGATTACAGGCATGAGCTACCGCACCTGGCCAGCCACAGCGCCCAGCCAACACAGCATTTTATAGCTTCTTCTACTATTGTACTTATGATAATTACCTTATTCACATGTGTTTCCTACTAAATTATGAGCTACTAAAAAACAATATTTATCTCTGTTCATCTTCTTCTACCCTTTTCTCCACTTTTACCTCTCTCCAACCCAGGCCCACTACAATACTGCATGAAAAAGCTTAATAAACGATTATGGAATTAATAAGCATATGTATGTGTGTATTTAAGTATGTATACATATGTTGTTATGTGTGTATATATGTATGTTTTGTTTAGATGAAGAGGCATTCTCTAAAAATTAAAGCTATTCATCTCCTTTTAATCATAGTATTATTTATCTCTCTGAAAACTTTTATAATAAATCAACAGTATTTTAGGTTAATGTATATTATATGCTAAGATCCTTAACAGGTACTGTGAAGATAGACTAAAGATATGGTATGTGTCCTCAAGAAAATTAAAATCATCTTGTGAGGCAAGATCAATAAATGTAAAATAACAAATACTTTTCATCTATGTCAAAATCAGTTGAGCATATTTCTGTGGTTTTATCTGTGGATTCTCTAGTATATTCCATTGATATATGTGACTATTTCTCTTCCAATATCACATTGCCTTGATTACTAAAGCTGTATAGTATGCCTTAATACAGTATTGGGTAGAATAATTCCTAACACTTTATTCTTCTTTCTCAAGATTTTCTTAGCTATTCTAGAATATGACCCTTTCTCTACAAATTTTAGAGTAAGTTTGTCTAGGTATATGAAAGTCTTGCTGGGATTTTGAAAGGAACTGCATAAAACATATAGACTATTTGGGGGAAAACTGACATTTTTACCATGTTGAGTCTTCTAGTACATGAATACAATATGTCTTGTCATATTTTTAGGTCTTTTTTCATTTTTGTAATCAGCATTTTGTAATTTCAGCATATAGATCCTGCACATGTTGTTAAGTGCATACCCAAGCATATCATTTTATTTGGAGAAAATGTAAATAGTTTTGTGGGGGGTTTCTTTGTTTGTTTTTTGTTTGTTTGTTTTTGAGATGGAGTCTTGCTCTGTCACCCAGGTTGGAGTAAAGCGGCGCGATCTCGGCTCACTGCAACATCCACCTCTCAGGTTCAAACATTCTCCTGCCTCAGCCTCTTGAGTAGCTGGGATTACAGGCACATGCCACCATGCCCTGTTAATTTTTGTATTTTTAGTAGAGATGGGATTTCACCATGTTGGCCAAGCTGGTCTCAAACTCCTGATCTCAGATGATCCACCCACTTTGGTCTTCCAAAGTGCTGGGATTACAGGTGTGGGATACTGTGCCTGGCCGAGTTTTGTGTTTTTAATTTCAGTTTTTATATGTTGCTGTGTTCTGAATTTTGTGTCTCCCCAAAATTTGTATGTTGAAACTCAGTACCAAATGTGGTAGTACTAAGAGATGGTGGCCTTTGAGAAGTGATTAGATCATGAGGGCTCCACCCTTGTGAATAGGATTGATGTCCTTATAAAAGAGGTCTGAGGGAGTTTGTGCCTTCCACCATGGGAGAATGCAGCAACAAGGCACTATCTATGAAGCAAAGAGCCCTTACCAGACACCAAATCTGTTGGTGCCTTGATCTTAGACTTCCCAGTCTCCAGAAAATATCAGAGAAGCTAATGCCACACAGAAAGCAATAAATTTCTGTTATTTATAAATTACTCAAGTTTATGGTATTTTGTGACAGTAGCCTGAATGGACAAAGACATAGGTTCATTGCTATTGTATAGAAATGTGAATGATTTTTAAGTGTTCATCTTATATCCTGTGACCTTGTTGACTCATCAGTTCTAAGAGGATGGTTTTTTGTTTTGTTCTGTTTTATTTTGTATTTAGATTCCTTGGGATTCTCTATATAGATAATCACGTGATTTGCAAAGCCATTCAATGGAGGAAGGTTAGCCTTTTCAACAGATGATGCCGCAGCAACTTAGACACGCATAGGCCAAAAGAAATGAGCCTTGACTTAAACTTCACACCTTATACAAAAATTAACTCAAAATGGATTATATACATATATGTAAAGTATAAAACTACACATCTCTCAGAAAAAAATAGGAGAAAATATTTAGAATCTAGGGTTAGGCAAAGTATTCTTAGACTTGATGCCCATACTTGATCCATACAGTAAAAAATTCTTCAGTTGGACCTCATCAAAATTATAAACTTTCATCTGTGAAAGCCCATGTAAAGAGGATAACAGACAAGCTAAAGACTGGGAGAAAATATTTACAAACCACGTATCTATCATAGGACTAGTATTTAGAATAATAAAAAACTTTCACAACAGCAAAAATAAAACAATCCAATTAGAAAATAGACCGAAAACATGAAAAGACATTTTACCTACAAGGATACATATATGGCAAACAAACATGTGAAATAATGTTCAACATCATTAGCCATAGGATAAATGCTAATTAACCCTACAATAAGATATCAGTACACACCTATAAGAACAGTTAAAACAAAAGTGACAAAACCAAATGTTGACCAAGATGCAGAGATGCTGGATCACTCATAGATTGTGGGTGGGAATGTAAAATTGTACAGCTACTCTGAAATATAGTGTGGCAGTTTCTTATAAAATCCAACATACAATATAGCCAGCAATTGTACTCTTGGGTACTAATTCCAAATAAATGAAAACTTATGTTACAAAACCCTGTATACAAATGTTCATAGCAACTTTATTTGTAATAGTCAAAAACTGGAATCTGCACAGATGTCTTTCAACAAGTAAATAGTTAAACATATGTGATTTATACATATGATGCATACCATGGAATACATTTAGCAAATTTTTAAGTATGAACTTCTTGAAATTTTGTTTTTATTGACTCCCATTAATTGGATTGGATGAATCTCCAGGGAAGTAAGCTGAGTTTTTCTTTTAAGTAAATTCTAAAAAGCTGCATACTATATAATTCCATTTATATAACGTCTTTAAGATGGCAAAATGTTAGAAGAACATATTAGTAGTTGCCAGGGATTTGGTATAGAAGATGAGGGATGCTGGCATTGAAGCAAGGTATGCATGGTTACAAAAGAGCAACACAAGGGATTCTTATGATATCAAAACTGTTCAGTATTTGACTGTTGTAGTGGATACACGAACCTAAATAGGTGACAAAAATATATAGAACTTAATACACACCCCCACACACAACTGAGTACAATAATGTAGTACAAATGGAGAGACAAGAGGAACATCAGTGGATTGTTTCAATGTCAATAACCTGGTTGTGCTATTATACAACAGTTTTCTAAAATACTACCGCTGGGGGAAACTGGGCAAAATGTACATAGAATCTCTCTGTATTATTTCCTATAGCTTCATGTAAATCTACAATTGTCTCAACAAAAATTTCAATTTAAAAAAAGAGCAAACAGCATAATTAGGGTTATAATTTACTGATAAATGCAGTGGTTTACAGGTTTGAGTATTAATAATTTTAGAGGATGAGAAATTCACAAGCGCCAGTCAGTAGAAGATTAGATATGATCTGGAATTCTGTATAGTGGAAAATGGATAAATGGAAAATTTCAATAAACAGAGAGAAGACAAAGTTATTCTGGATAGGAGGAATAATGGCTAAGCTCCAAGTAAGTTGGACTAAATAACTAATCAACTTCAGCACTGTGCTGACTCAATAGATAAAAAGCTTGTCCTGAGATTGCTACATCCTCAAATTTCCTTTTTTTTTTTTTTTTCCCTAAGACAGAGTCTCGCTCTGTCACCCAGGCTAGAGTGCAATGGCACGATCTTGGTTCACTGCAGCCTCCACCTCCCGGGTTCAAGCAATTCTCCTGCCTCAGCCTCCTGAGTAGCTGGGACTACAGGTACATGCTACCATGCCCGGCTAATTTTTGTATATTTAGTAGAGACGGGGTTTCACCATGTTGGCCAGGATGGTCTCGATCTCCTGATCTCGTGATCCACCTGTCTCAGCCTCCCAAAGTGCTGGGATTACAGGCAGGAGCCACCATGCTCAGCCTACCTCCTCGAATTTCTTAATCACAATGCTCACTAGAGAAAGATTACAACAGAACTCCAGGAACCAAATTCTAATTATGTGCAGTGCGTCTAATATAACTAAGGAATGTCCAAGTTATATGTTTGTGCAAGTGCAAAGGTCCTAAGACATGTTTAAGGAGGAGGGGAGTCGTCCATGGCAGAGAAGAGTAAAGTAATATAAAATGGGGCTTGAAAGCCAGAGTAATATGTTAGAATTTTAAGCAATGAATTTTATTCTAGGCATAATAGAAATTGATATCATTAGCCAGATACCAATGCTCCAATGCCAATAAAATGCCTAAACTCTCTGGATATTAGATAACACCAAGAAGAAGCAAAAGGGGCATAATTCTAAACGACTAAAGTTAAATACTGAAGTTCCTGATTTACCTAGAAGTGAGACCAGACTTTCTGCCATTAATCAGGGTCAGGCTTAAGAGTTAAATTAAAACCAAGGAATAATTTTTAGGACTTTGTACATTGGGCACATAAGACAGTTTCCTGTCTACCTCTTCTACCTGAAATCAAAGAAAAATTATTCCAAAACATGTGGCTTATGCTTTAATTCTTAAATTTTCCATCTCTTCCCTGTCCATAATATAAGCAAAATGTACAAGATAAGAGATATTTCTGGGGGATCAGCTAGAAAGCTCCAGTTAAGCCAGTAAGGGCATTCTGGAGTGAAATGGAATCCCAGTGCACACAGTTTGTTAGCCACTCTTTAAAAACTGCCCTTTGACTATAGGTTACTGTCATTCAAAAAGTATACATATTAGCATAATAATTCTGCTGCTGTTGTTGCCGCTGTAATGGTGCTGTTGCAAATAATTCAACATTTTGTCATATTTTCACAGTTGTTCTTCATTATACCTTCATCAATTTTTTTCTAGCCTCCTATTTGTATTTACTCATTTTCAATTCATTATGTGAGAGCAATTAGGGGAATCCACAGTTCTCTAATTTCTGCACTCCCAATGCTAGTGGATGGCCTATGTTGTATTACTTCATTGTGAGAGTACTTGTCTGTCCTCTCAGTTCTAGGTACAGCTACTCAGTTATACTTAAACTCAAGACATCAACTAAGAAAACTACAATAGATCTGAGCACCACACATATTTAGCATTAAGCCACAGCCTTGAAGCCATGGCTTTGTCCGTAAGTGCTTCACTGGACAATGACTGTTTCAGATATCAAAATTGGATAGAAGCTTTTATTGCTGTCTTTATAAAAATTCTAACATCAGAAAGAAGAAATTGGAAATAGAAAAGGAGAGTTTCAAGCATAACGAAAGAAAATGAATCATGAGATTTATTCAGTTTGAACTGAAAATAGTTTAAAAGAGAAAAGTAATGATAGTAAACTCTAAAATTTGGATACAAAGTGTAAAAGAAAATCAAAATGGCATAGAATTTTACAGATTGTCCTTTAATGCTTATCTAGACCAACATCCTCATTTTATAAATTAAGAAACTAGTGCTTAGATCAATTAATTAATTATTAGAAACAACCTAGTAAGTTAAAAAGAGTTAGGATAAGAATGCACATCAATCCCAAGCCAATATCTGTAAGGATTCTTAAGTTAAACATTCTGAGAGAGAGGTGAAGGTTTCCAGCTACTGTCGACTGGCCAGAAAAATGTCTATTTCAATATAAATGGTTGGCTAGAACAGTGGCAATAATTAATAGTTTTGTAATTTTGCATTTGAAGTAAGTATTTAAGTAAAAATTATTGTAAACCTGATGCAATTGGAGATGAGGAACTACTCTAATTCTAAAACCACACCCTGTGCTGGAAACATCAATAAAGAGGATCAAAAGGGAAAAAAGTGTGTTTCCTAACAAACCTAGTAATCACAGTCCAGTAGAAGAACGACAATATTCTTGTGCTCCTAGTTGAAAGGAGGGCTAAAGACATTCAGCCTGTTGTATTCAGATACAACAAAAGGAAAAAGGAAAATTGCAGTGAAGGGTCCATCAAAGGCTCTTGTTGAGATTCTGAAAAGCTCAGTGATGAAGAAAAGCCTCTACTAGACATTTTGAGGAAGGTGGAACCAAAAGGTATAGACAGTTAAAGCTTTCAGGAATTCTAACACAGGCGCATGCATGCACATGCGTGCACACACACACACACACACACACACACATTGCAGCAGCAATTTCTTTGTGTAATGTTTTTCAAGAGAGTGGAAAAAGAACACAAAAATGTGTCAACATCAATTCCACTCCTGGGGAAATGCCCTAGAGAAGAAACTTGTTCACATGTGCATCAGAAGACAGGTGCAAGAATTTTCATACGTTATTGTTTGCACCAGCAGAAAACTGGAAAAAGTCCAAGTGTCCAGAAACAATAAACAGGAGAATATACTGCTATATAGCATAGCATGGAATAGTATATGGAAGATTACACAAAAGAGAAAATGAATGAAAGTTCACACAGCAAAATTGATGTTAGAATATAAGAATAAAAAGCAAGTCACAAGAGATTACAGTATGACATCATTTTTATGAAGTTTGAAAACAAGGCTAAACAATAATTATTTAGCGACCTATTCGAAACTATTTTAAAACAAAAAAGGCAGATAATGATTAACAAAGTTCTGGCAAAAATGTAGATAAAAAAACAAAGATTGGACAGGTGAAGAAAACATAAGTAGATTCAATAGTATTAGTAATTTTTATTAAGTTGGATGCTGAGTTCACAAGTGTTTGTTTTACTTTTATGGTTTATAATATACATATCAAATATTACATAATAAATAAATGTTTATATTTACCACTTCCTTTTCTGTTCATCTTTTCTTTTGATATTGCATATATATTGTATAAGGAGAAAGAATACAGATCCCAAAACTGTCCCCTATTATTTCCTGAGACTCCCAGAATAAATTCCGGAGAAGTCAGTCTAATGAATTTTCAATAGAAAAATGCAAAATGCTAGTGATCTACTCAAACTCCACAAGCTCAAAATCATATGAGACTATAACTTATTTCATAAAACCATCAGAAAGCTGCATCCTCTTTCTAAACAACAAAATGCCAGGAGAGCACCTTCTAGCTTCACAGTTCAATAACAGGAAAAATCAGAAACAATTGCCTGCATCTGTTCCCTAGATTCTTAGAGAAAGAACCTTCAAAATGAATTTTTAAATCTGAGGAGATAGAAATGAGCAAGATATCTGAGGCATATTTTCAAGGCAGAGACACACAAATTGAAGTTAATAAAAAGATTCAACCAAATAATATATTACCCAAACTGTAAATGGAGGTTACAAAACATATAGCAAATAGAACTAATGAAGAGTTGCCCAGAAGGTCTGGAGTTCACAGAATTCTGGCTCATTTTAAGTTTTTTAAGGTAATATGAGAGGAAGACCAGTTTCCAAAAAAATTAGAATGCAAATATACTTAACACAAAAATATACTATACATAATTCTTTTCATAATTCAAAAACCAATAGTTCTAGCTCCTCAATATAATCCCTAAATATCATTGTACAAAACTTTCAGGAAATACTTGTTTATTTAAACTATCTGGTACTAGGTAAGTATTTAATATGAATATGATACAAAGTTTTTAAAACAGGAGCAAGGACACAAATATCATTGGGAGGAAAGATTTTAAAGAGAAGAAAAAATGAATTTAAATGAAGTTGTATCAGCATTGCTCTGAATGTCCAATTGCTTCTTCACCAAAAGTATGAGTGGTCTTGGGAAACTTCAGCATTTAAATGACTTGAAATTTCCAATTTATTTGAAATAACAATTTTGGGTGTTTTAACAAATAAAGTGTTTCTTATGCAAAAATCCAAAACCTTTCCAAATTTTCCTTTTAATGAGAAACATAAAACAAGGCTTAAATCTGGGATATTATAAGTGCTTCACCAATATAACTTTCAATCAGAATAGTGGTAAAAAATCTAATATCCACAAATTTTGCCTTAAAAATTATTGTGATGCTCTCACTGGGTGTGAATGTTAATTAAAAAAAAAATGGGCTTTTAATAGATTTTTTGCTTTAACAGAAACACATTGCTCTTAACTGGCTACTATCTAAAAACCTCATCCAAGGCTTTACTAACCTCTCTCACTGACACCATCACATTCCACATATTTTTCAGAAGGGATGATTGGCTTTCAGTGGGGAAACTTTAGTATCAGCTTTTCCAAATAGCCTGAAAAGAGAGTTAAACTGAATTGCTCTTCCAGAACACAAGAACATCATTGCTGCCAAATGCTAAATCCCTGAACACCATGGGACATTTCCTATGATTCTGTCTGTGGTACAGAATGAGATTCCTAGAATATTTTTCTTTTTTAAAAGTTTCTTCAAATAATAACAGCAATAGTAGTTACAATAGCAATACTAGTAATAGTTATAATTACAGAAGCTAAACATTTTATATATTAATATGTCAAATCCTCATAATAACCCTGCAAGGCAGGTAACATTCATACAGATTTACAGATGAGGGAACTGAAGCACAAAAAGATTAATTTGTCCAAAGTCACACAACCAGGAAATAATGCTGGCTACATTTATTGAGCACCCACTTTGAGCTGGCAATGTTCTAAATGCTTTAGTTGCCTTAACTAATTATTCATCTTCATGAAAACCTTGATCCCTATGATAACACTGTAAAGATACCCATTTTTTGGTTGAGAAACTGAAGAGAGAGATCAAGTAACATGCTCTATGTCATCTATCTAGGAAATGCTGAACTGAAATTCAAACACAGGTAACCTAGCTCCAGAGTCTACACTCAGTAGGCTATACTGTCTCTCTAAATATTAAAACTTAGATTCAAACTCAGATCTAGCTCAAAGACATGACTTTTAAAAATGAATTTCCTCGTTGTTTAAACTAAACCATATATCTCTTTTAGTACAGCAAAGGCTATCAGAGGAGCAAAACACAACTTATAAGCAAAGTAAATATATTTCAGTGGAAATATATGTAGAAATACAAATGATTGTTTAGAGATGTGAACAATGATAATAATCCATCAGATATACACATAAACACATGCTCATTCTTGTGCTGGGAAACAGCTGCATAATCCATTGGAAAGCCTGTCCCACCAGGAATTCAAAGCTCAAATGCTGCTGTCCCTTCTTACACACACAGTAAATGAATCCACATACTTTTATTACCATGATAGCAGAAAGCACACAATTCCACTGGGCAAATACTCTAATTTCTGACCAATGTACGTCCTATGGAATTGTATTTAAAGCCTGCATACTTTCCATTACTTTTATGGCTCTAACAAAGAGAGTTCATTTATTCTAATATTTCTACCTAACTACAAGCTTTGTCACTCTCTCCTAATCACAATAATTATTACCTAAAGAATAAGTTTTTAAAAAGAGCCATAGAGTCAGGAATTTAGTTCTATTTTGTCAGACAGTTGAGAGTTTTATCATTGTATCCCTTTACCTGCGATCTCACATGACTCCAGAACCTGACTCAAACCAGTGCCCTCGGCCTAGGATCATATACTTAGTAGTATGATACACAAGACATGATAGTGGCTGAAGCACTATTATTAAAGAGAGATTAAAACAGCTGTACATTATGCTGAAGCACTCACTCTTCCCTTTACAAACAGACGGTCCTGGATTACAAGCAGCACTTGACCATTTAAATCACGACAAAAACCAGATTTAACCAGCTGGGCCATATTCTCCTAGGCAGTGCCTGTTGACCTCCTCAGTCACAGCTGCACAAATGAAATTCTCATTAGACAACTTATTTTCAGAAGCCAAAGGACTCTCTGATTAAATATATGTATTTAGATATAGAAGTCCTTTTTAAACTATTCATTTTCTGTCGCTTATGTTAGAGCCCAGCTATATTGGCAACAAGACGGGTGATACAAGGATAACTAAAATTCATCATTTTATTATAGCTGAAGAATTTTAGCCTTGGAAGAATCTTAACCTGAATCTATTAATCAAAGCCTTCCTGTACACTGTATCTACCAATGTTTTAAAAGGCGGTTTCTGACATTCATCATTCAATCCATCTATGGATCTGTCTACCTACCTACATACAAATTTACCTATCTATAATACTAAATCAAAGTTAAATTTACAAAAGACAGAAACTTTGCTTATCTTCCCATAAGTCTCAGTTTCAGAGGGGGCACTTCAGATGTAGCACCTTTGTTCAACAATGTTTTACAGTCTAGTCAAATCACTGCTCAGGAGAGGGCATTTCTTGAAAGAATAGCAGATTAAACACTGGACAACAATTTGGTTGATCAAAGCATCTGCCTGGAGAGTTTTTGTTTCATCATGCAAATATAGTTTTTAAAAGGACCATCATGAACTTTTTACAGATCAGTTCTTGTAGATGAGGGCAAATGAGAGAGAGGTATTCAGTCCGATAAAGAGTAAAAATATTCTCCAGAACAAGAATAATGCAAGAAAGGTAATCATTTATTATGTCAATCACACAGGCTTGTCTCTCAGTTAATCATGAAATATGGCCCTCAAACCATGAAGTAGATGTGAGGGAGAGGTGGGTAATGCATTTGTAGACTTTTAGGTGTCCAATGAGATAATATGTCCCAAATGAGGAGATGGACCTGGAACTTTAAAGGATCAATGTCAGGCAAATATTGGTGGAGCTGTTATACCTCCTTAGACCTAGAATATAATTGTTTAAGAAGCAGAAATCTATCCTAAACTTTTTAATGACCCTTTCTATAATTATTTCTGTTCTCCCATTATGCTATTCTATACTATGCTCCACGTAGATAATCAAAATTAGGATTCAAACTCAAGACACCAAACTCAGAATAAAAAAAATTCTCATTGCTCCCATGTCCAAACCATGTTCCTCCGCTTTTTTTTTTAATTGTATTACCACGTTCCTATTTGCCCAGAGTTTAAAAATTCTGAGCACTCTGAACCATTCTTCTGTCTTGGTCTCTACACTTAAACATTAACTCTTAACAGTTCTATCTCCTAATATCTTTTCCATATGCATCCCCCTTCCTTCCTCATTTCTGCTGCCTTCGTTCAGCAGACCCTCATTATCTCTAGCTTGAAACAATTTCCTTAATGTCTCTCCCTGCTCCCATTCATCCTAAACAGCGCAGCCAGATTAACTTTCCTGAAAGAAAGCTCTAATCCATCAACTTATTGTGCTAAAAAACAGTGGTTCCTCCATTGCCTTCAACATAAAGTTCAAACTCCTTAGGCAAGAGTCAAAGGGCCTCCATGATCTGAACACAACCTACTTTTTCAGTCTTATATCCCATATGCATCTTCTTTTTTTTTTACTTAGAACCTGAACTGTTGGCCGTTTTAAAGTCCTCTGCCTATTCTTTCTGCCTGAAATGTTTCTCCTCTCAATTTCTGTCTATATAAATCCTTTCATTCTCCAAGACCAACTAAGACCCATTTCCCTATAGAACCTTCCAATGGCTTCCAAGGCAGAAGTAATTTTTCTATCTAGTAAATTCCCATAATATTTTATCTATATAGCTCTATGGAATTTATTATATACTAGATACTGAATTAGAGTTCATTTTTATATGCCTTATATCTCTTACTAGAATATGAATTATTAAAAGTTAGAGACCATAGTTTTATTCATTATGGGTGTACCATATAATCTAGCATAGGGATTCTTAACTGGTGGTCCACAGACTCCAGTAGACATAGATAGAATTCAAGGGGTCTCTAAACTTTTGTGGAAAAATTATTTTTCACTAGCCTGTATTGAAAATTTACATTTCCTTAAATTATGGATGCAAGTAACAAACCATACAGTATTTGTGGTTCCTATGACATTGTCACCAATAGTATCACAATTGATATTTTATATTACATTATACTTGGAGATATCTCAAATATCTTTTACGCTTATCACTACTTCAAAATTATTATACTGTTAGGCCCTTTGTAAGATCTTGTTTTCTTAATGCATTAGTGGAATAGCATATTCTACCATATCACAAATGTTTTAAATTATTTACTGGTTTTTTGTTTGTTTGTTTGTTTGTTTTGAGACAGAGTCTCGCTCTGTCACCCAGGCTGGAGTGCAGTGGCATGATCTCAGCTCACTGCAGCCTCCGCCTCCCAGGTTCAAGCAATTCTTCTGCCTCAGCCTCCCGAGTAGCTGGGACTACAGGTACGTGCCACCATGCCTGGCTAATTTTTGTATTTTTAGTAGAGATGAGGTTTCACCATGTTGGCCAGGATGGTCTTGATCTCCTGACCTCGTGATCTGCCCGCCTCAGCCTCCCAAAGTGAGCCACCGTGCCTGGCCTATTTACTGTTTTAATATGATTCATTTTCTCTGTAATCTGTGTATTTTACCTTATGTATTTAAAATAATTTTTAAAAAAAGATCTGTAGGCTTCACTAGACTATCAAAGGGATTCACAGAAAGAAAAATTAAGAATCCTTGAGTTTTAATAAAATGCATTTCACAGAAGAAGAATATGTAGAAAAATAATCACAATACTATGTAGTCCTTGAAAAGTGCTGTAAAAAAAAAGATATACCATAAACTGTGGAATATTTTATAACAGTTCATAAAAATTCATAGTCTTGGCATTGGAAAAAAAGATCAAACTTCTGTCCTCTACAACACCTCTATTAAAATGACAACAGAGATGGCTGCATATCTCTAAGGACAGATAAGTTACTATCATCCAAGGGAGAATATTCCATATAGACAGCTACAACTGTTAGCTAGTTGGTCTTATCAACAATAATCAGGTTCCTCATAACTTCTTGTCACTGATCTGTATTCTATCCCCAGGAAGCTAGACAGTATAAACCCAATCCCTCCTCCATGTGACTTTAATCTTTAAAGACACCATCATGTCTTCCTTGATTTTCTTTTCTCTGGGGTTAGTATTACTAATTCCTTCAACCATTCTTCTTCTTACTTAATTTCATCTCTGTGATTATACCAGTTGTTCTCTGAGAATATCCCAATGCCTTTGAGTTCCTCTTAAAGTGTGGTAATTCTGAACTCAACACAATACTTCAGAAACATTCTATTGAGCAGGGAGTTTAGTGGGACTACCACCTCTTGAATGCATCATACTGTACTTCTAGTGATGCTGACTGAAATAGCACTGGCAATTTTTTTGGCAATATTAACTATGCTGACCCCACTGCATTTTCTGTCACTTAAAACTCATAGGGTTTTTTTTAACCATTAATCTGGCTGTTATTTGAATTTTCTTCAGTAATTACTTGTGCAACTGGGATTTGGGTCACAACTTCTGAAATTGATAATAAGATCTATTATATTTTATCTTGGTAGGTTATTTTTAAGTTCATAGTTTCAGTTTATCAAAACATTTTAAGTTTTGTTTCTTTAATGCATTATATTCACTGTTCCAGATTTGTGAGATTGGTAAATTTGATGAGCATGTTTTTGGTCATTTCATATCTGCATTTAATATATTTATATTACATACATTAATATATACTAAAGATGCCTGAATTTCTGATGTCTAAAACATACATATTGCAAAAAAAAATCTGTAGAGTATGAAAACATTCATTACTAGTAGAAGTACAGTAATAAATGACTCTTAAAAGACTACTGTCTCATTCTGTAAGTGTCTCTCTTACACAAAATCAACTGTAACACGTGGTAACAAAGAGGATGAAGAGAAAATTAACCATTACTTGCAAGGAAAAAATGATTTAAAATTCCCTAGTAGTTCAGGAAAAAAATCATCACCAATCAATGTCTTTATTTTTACATTAAAGACTCCTCCAAAGTATTTTGAAAGCCACTTACTTATAGAACTGAAACCATCTTTTGGTGGATCACAATTAAAAGTAATCTAGCGATCTTACTTATTCAGTAGATAATTATCTGCCAATCCCCATTATTCAGAACATAGCCAAGAATGCGGACAACGAAGTCTCAGAAGCCAAAAGTGTCAGCATGTAGTTCATACACTAAAGATCATATGTATTTCCCAGAATCTCTCAGCAACACCTCCAGAACATACTTGTTCATGTTTCAAATACAGTCCAGAATGTTCTGATTATCTAATCAGAACAGATTATCTATAATCTATAGGTAAATAGGAGAAAATTAGAAATTATTTACAACTAAGCAAGAAATAATAGCCTGCAACCTGATATTGAAGGGGACACCAACACACACACCAAAAAAATACATATATACAAAAAGATATATATATCAAGCAGACACAAAAACTCTTAAGTTTCATAACTGAAAAATAACCATAAAATCAAAGTGCTAATAATCTCAGTGATCACTAGGGGCATTATTATAGCACAGTAAAATAATTGACATTTATAATATATCAGTTATATATGTTATATATAATACAAGTCAAATTTATAAGTTTATAGTTAATATTTATATAGTTTACAGTTAAAGACATATTCACTATTATTATTAATCCTCAAAATGTTTAAGTTGCAAAGTCAGTAACCAAATTTTAAATTTTGTGGCTCGAGTAGATTGAAGAATTTACCCAGGGTCACATAATTGTTTGAAGGGTACTGAAGTTCCTAGTCTACTGTATTATGACCCTAGGTCATCAAAAAATATATACATTTTGTGTCATATTACCTGATTAGTAAAACAGGGAAGCATGCAATGTATTTTAGAAAGACTTCTACAAAAATCAATTGGAATCTTTTAAGTTTTTGAGCCCTCAAAGGAATAAAATTAAGTTACATGAAAAATTCCCTAATATCAAATCTCAATTTGTCTATAGTATCACAAAAGTCTCAATTTAACTTGCAATGCTAGTAATAAATCCAGAGCTACTAATTACTCTACATTTTAAGGCCTACAATCTGTACATAAAAACTGAAAGTGCAACATAGTATAAGCGTCACTTAGACTTGATTTACTTTGTTTAAAAATATTATTGGAGAGTCTTCTTTCATTTCTGTTTTCTAGGATGCACATGAACCTGAGTGAACTCTTGTACAGAGTAGAGAAGGTAGATGTGGGATGTTACAAGAGATGTCATGTATCAAAGAAGTCACTCATATACTTTCAGTTTTAACAATGTTTGAAGCCCTCTAACTCCCATTCTACAATGTTAGGAGATAAAATAATATATTTATAAAATGAAGAGAAATCTTTTTAATTTTGCTTTTTAAACAGTTGACATTTTTATAAAGAAATACTATCCTCCAAAAGGAAATAGGGGAGAAAAAATGAAAAATAAAGTTGCAGTTAGGAAAAATCCCTTGTTACCTTTTTCCAGAATACGATTATGGTCAGTTTAAAGTCTTAATTTGTTATCTTAAGAACCATATAAAATGCACAAAGTTTTAGAAAAACGGAGCTATCTATTTAACACTCCTAATGGATCACAATCTGCCATCACCATAGTAACCTCTGAATAACTTTTTCCTAGCTAGTGCCAATTATGCACTTCTCTGGCCCTTGAAATCCCACTTTTTTTTTTTTTCAATGCCTGGAATCTTTAGAAGAAAAAGAAATAGAGCCCAACAGTGAAGTCCACACATACCCTCTTGTTCAGTCCGAGTCATTTCCTCCAGCTTCTTCTGCTTCAGTGTGTCCACCACATCGGCAAGACTCCCTTTGCGGCGTTCTGGGGTTCCAAAAGTAACACTGGTCATTATCTCGCGGTCCCGACTCCCTTCGTCAGGCTTATGTGGTGAGGTAGAGGTATTTCGGAAGGAATATAGGGAACATAACTTATTATTCTCTGATTCCTAGAAAAATAAAATAAAATAAAACCATTAGAATATACGTTTCTTTGCATGCTACTGGAGAAAAGAATCCCAAACTCAGGACAGTATATGATGCTTAGTAGGACAAATAAAATAGATTAATTAAAATAAAATACAAGTAACTTAGTAGGACAAATAAAAAATACAATTCTGATTAAACAATACCGATTAAACAAAACATTAAAGAAGCAATTGTCAAAGGAACTAATGTGAAGTTGCAGATTAAAACTGTTTAGCTTTTTAAATATAAAGCAGTATAAGTGCTTCAAAAACAAACATTTCAACCTCTTACTCATTTACACCTTTCATTTAAATTAGTTCACATCCAATGACTAATTATTAGGCTTGGTAAAGTTTTTCTTTTAATTGGACACTTTTATTAGCAACACTCTTCCCATAGCATAAAAAGGAGTACATCATAAAAAACACTGTCCTTTAGTTTAGAACAAGTAGAAAAGTTAGCTTCAGTAGCCAATGTTCATTGTTCACCAGAAAATATAGAAATTATCTAAATCAGTGCCAGAAAGTTAGCCAACATGAATATTTTTGTGTGCTGGGGTTTGGAGAAAACTGTTTTGTTTTGGTTTTTCTAGCTACACAGCTGTCCAAAGTTATAGAAGTCTCTTTCTATTCCTTACACTTACCACTGATTCATCAGCACATTTTTCATGTGGCATTTAAAAACGTCTTTTTTAAATTATTATTATTATACTTTAAGTTCTTGGGTACATGTGCACAACGTGCAGGTTTTTCACATATGTATACATGTAGCATGTTGGTGTGATGCACCCATTAACTCTTCATTTACATTAGGTATATCCCCCCCCGGTGTGTGATGTTTCCCTTCCTGTGTCCAAGTGTTCCCCCCTATGAGTGAGAACATGTGGTGTTTGGTTTTTTGTCCTCGCAATAGTTTCCTGAGAACGATGGTTTCCAGCTTCATCCATGTCCCTACAAAAGACATGAACTCATCCTTTTTTATGGCTGCATAGTATTCCATGGTGTATATATGCCACATTTTCTTAATCCAGTCTATCATTGATGGACATTTGGGTTGGTTCCAAGTCTTTGCTATTGTGAATAGTGCTGCAATAAACATGCATGTGTATGTGTCTTTATAGCAGCATGATTTATAAACATCATTTTTTTATTTTACAAAAGGACAAGTTTATCCTCAGGTGAGAATTATTTAAAAAAAATAGGACAGGCTTATTATAGAAATATTTGTGCAGGAATTAATTCATAGTATAGAGAAGTTAGCTAACTGTGAAGAGGGTTAGATGGATCAGCTGAAAAGGAAAAAGCAAATCATAGGTGGAAAACAAACACCTAAAAGTTCATAGAAATAAAATGTTTTTATATTTCTTTAAACTGGAACTGAGGGTTGGAAACAGCTATTATTTTGCCATAGCCCTTCAGCAGCCTTGCATTCACCTTTTATCTGTTTGCACAAGGGTATTCTCTCTCCCTATATTTATATAAAAAAAAGTGTGTAAAGTAAATCAGCCAGTCTTTCTGATCAGACTCCTGAAAATCCTAATTGCTCCTCTATCTCTTTCTTTCACAAGGAAGCCCAGTAAGAGTCAAGAACTTGAGGACAAGCATGGGGCAAAAGTTACATAGTTAATAACTAATGGGAAAAGGGGAGAAAAGGAAAATGATATCTAGAGCAGTAAATTTCTACATATATTAAATGACATAATAATTATACTCAACAAATGCTAGGTATTTCAGATTATTGTCATTGTATATAAGGTGGGATACAATGGATTTTCAGAGTTATTGAAAGCACATAATGAGATAATATTTGTAAGGCACCATGGCATAGTGCTGGGCTCACAATACTGAGGTGGTGTTTAATAACTGGTAGATACTATTTCCTGAAGGAAGGAACAGATTTAGGAATGGGACTAAAGAGATTTTTTTTCCTTCTGGACCTGAGGAATTATGAAGTAAAAAATGTTCATGAGTCTCGAACTAAGATAAATCTTATGAAACCTGGGAATATATTAAAAACCATTGAATTGTATACATTAAGTGGGTAAATTATATGGTATATTTATTATATCTCAATTAAGCTGAATCTTTTTATTAAGAGATAAATCTTAATTTTTTGTGCATACCCATTGTTAGTACAATGCCCAGAATATAGCAGCTCAATATATTTATGCTGAAATAAATGGAAAATGATAAAATAAATGGGGCAGGGCAGGAAAGAGAGCTTCTCTTTGCCTTTCTTCTAGATCCCTTCCTTCCTCCAGGAAAGACGTTTTATCTCACTTAATGTTTACAAGAATTCTGTGAAGTGATGCAGAGGAACCCCTTCTTTTAGATGCCAGTCATGGCTAGTATATGGCTCCTTGGAATGGCCAGTTCATTCTCCACTTGTGTGAATGAAAATGCAGAGATATATTTGTCAAAGCCATTTAAACCTCTTAATAAAGTCCACATTAGACATCTGACCAAGGCTTTTATGAATTAATAATCACCATTTGATCAATCATACTTCAGTTGCTTTCATTTCAGATGCCAATTATTGTCACATTATGGCCAAAAAAAAAAAAAAAAAAAAAAAAAAAACACTGACTCAACCTAAGGGATTAAAGAACAAGTCAAAACAGTAATATGTGGAAGTGGTTACCTATAAATGACTCACAATTGACTATAATAAAGAGATTTTCCCATCACTGCCAAACTGAAATTGAAAGATGCTAAGAGAGGCTCTCCAGCCTAGTAACAACTTTAGATTGTCCTGAGAGCATTTAGGCTCCAAAGAGTACCATTTTTTCCTATCAGGACTAATGCCAAACAGTCTTATTTACGCATTGTTATGTACTTGTTGGACTATGTTCCTTGTTCTTTACTCATGGGAATGTGGTCACTGCCATCCTGCACCACAGACAATAACCATGGGTTCCTTATTGCAATGATGACCCACACTGTTCTTAGCCCCATAATCTGTGCAAAGTGGCTCAACACTACCAAGGAGCAGAGAGCAAGAGGCTAGAGAGTCATGATTTCCCCACAAAAGCCACAAGAATTACTTGCAATATGTCACCAAATTGTAAAAATAGGCAGTAAATAAAAACAAATGGCTTAAGTTGTGTGTCATGTTATACCATGCTTAACAACAATGGGAGGGGGCAAAATTTACCATTTCCAGCCATCACTTTTTAACTTTCTAAAACCTAATAAATATTAACCTTTCATAAGTGGAAGTCTGTAAGCAATTCATCTGAGTAAAAGGGGCACATAAATTAATAAACTTATAATAGGTTACTGTCTAATATGAAGTCAATAATGCCAACTTTAAAAAAAAATCTTGACAAAGAATCTCTGGTTTCTTTAAGGAGGCTACATAACTTTAAAGTAAATTTTATTAAGAAAAAAAGCCCAGATTATTTTGTAATTTCTTAAGAACAAAACAGGTCCAATGACACATCGATCGAGGCAAAATATCTGATATGGTTTAGATTTGTGTCCCTGCCCAAATCTCAAGTTGAATTGTAATTCCCAATGTTGGAGGAGAGGCTTGGTGGGAGGTGATTAAATCATGGAGGCAGACTTTCCCCTTGCTTATGATAATGAGTGAGTTCTCATGAAATCTGGTTGTTCAAAAGTCTGTAGACCTCCCCACTCTCTCTTCCTCCTGCTCCAGCCATATAACATGTGCCTGCTTCCCCTTT
This sequence comes from Symphalangus syndactylus, assembly GCF_028878055.3. Taxonomy (NCBI): domain Eukaryota; kingdom Metazoa; phylum Chordata; class Mammalia; order Primates; family Hylobatidae; genus Symphalangus; species Symphalangus syndactylus. Next base: position 39,857,878 of record NC_072428.2, on the reverse strand, counting down.
GCTTTCCACCATGATTGTAAATTTCCTGAGGCCTCCCCAGCCATGCTTCCTGTACAGCCTGCAGAACCATGAGCTATTAAACCTCTTTTCTTTATAAATTACCCAGTCTCAGGTATTTCTTTATAGCAGTGTGAGAATGGTCTAAACCAATGTCCAACAATAATATCTACCAAGTCAATGCATGTTACTGCAGCACTGCTGTGAAGAGACTTGAGACAATGTTTCCCTAAAGTAGTGGTTCTCAAGCTTCAATGTGTAGACTTATCCGGCAAGTGTGTTAAAATGCAGATTCCTTCACCCCATACCACCTTCCACAATGATGGGGCCAAGGAATTTAAATACTGATGAACAACCCAAGTGATTCCGATGCACAGGTCCTGATCCCACTTTAAGAAATACTGCTCCCTAAAGAACAATGATATAAATGTATTTTGCCTTAATATTATAATGTGAATATAATTGTGTAAAAAATTTTTAAAGCTGGTTGTGATTCTTCAAAATAACATAAAGGAGATCATTTCTCTTCTTTTGATTTTTCTTTTGAAAATAACCACTGTTTAACATGACTAAACACATGAACATCACAAAAAGAAGAACATGTGGGCACTGAGTTAGTAAACATTAGTTTATTCAAAGGAAATGTACTATAAATTTCTTTTCTTTCAACCCCTAACTTCAGCAACCCCACCAAACCTAACAGTGAAGAAAATTTTCAAAATATAATTTAAAAGGATCCTAGTCCCAAATAAAGGAAAAAAGCTATGTTGATTCAGATAATCTAAGGAGCATTTCACTGGAAATCAATTAAATACAGTATGTAAAATATATGTAGATGATTGAAAAAGTACACAGTAGTATCAAAAAATAGTTATTAGACAAAGTTTCTAGGAAAGAAAAGGCAGCTTTTGCATATTTGCAAATCAAGAATTTTAATTAAGATGTTTTCCAGTATTTGAAGAGATAAAGTAAATATTAAAAACAAAAAATATTAAAACGAATATTGTTCAGATTTTTCAGAAGTTACTATTCAAAACTGATTGTTCACCAGTGGCATTCAAATGGCTTTAAATTTAAGTAGCCATCTTATGGTATTGAATATATCAAAATTACTCAAATCTTTGGGCATTTGTGTGTCTTGTTGCTTTCCCCTGGAATGCCCTATATCTTCCTTAACTTTGAACCCAACCCACTCTTCAAAGTTCAGATCAAACTGCATTTCATGCTTGAAGCACCCCTGACTATACTGGACCTCACTATCATGCTACCCTCCAAACTACACATCAAAGCACTTAATCATAACCATATAATTTAGCATTTAATAATATACTAGAATAAAATATTCATTACTATTTTGCATGTAATTGTCATATCTGTAACTAAATTTTAACTCTTAAAGGATTTCAGGACTTCATGCTTCTTCCACAGGCTTCCAGAGCATACAACAAAATTAAATCTGTGGACTGACAAACTTGAAACAACTACTTATCAAATATGTCAAAAATAATCAAAAGGCTGAGCACAGTGACTCACACCTGTAATCCCAGCACTTTGAGAAGTCAAGCAGGAGGATCACTTGAGCCCAGGAGTTTGAGACCAGCCTATGCAACGTAGCGAGACCCTATCCCTACAAATAATAAAAAAAATTAGCTGACTGTGGTGGTGCACACTTGTGGTCCCAGCTGCTTGGGAGGCTGAGGGGAGAAAATTGCTTGAACTTCAGAGGTCCAGGCCACAGTAAGCCATGATTGCTCCACAGCACTCCAGCCTGGGCAACAGAGCCAGACTCTATCTCTCAAAACAAACAAACAAACAAAAAAATCAAACAGGCGAAGAGCAATGATTTGCTCCAACGATGACAGGATTGCTTAAGCTAAACATTTAGAACTGAGATATTAAAACATAAGGAATTGATGATACAACTACACAGTGGAATACAACACAGCCATTAAAAACAAACATATCTATTAAACATACTGTTGTTTACAGTGATGAATAACTATAGGCAACCTAGTCATTCCAATTGTAGGAATTATTTGAGGGCATTAAGATTTTATCTATATGATGAAATGTTTTGAAGCTACTGAAAATCATAGTCTTGCAGAAAATTTAATGAAATGTGGGAATATTCATAATGTATTGTTAGTTCAAAGTATATTAATAAGACTAATATTCTTTTTTATTTTAAATTTTTGGATACATAATAGTTGTCCATATGTATGTGGTACATGTGATGTTTTGATACAAGCATATAATGTGTAATGATCAAATCTGGGGAACTAGGATATCCATCACCTTCATCAACAGATAAATGAATTTTAAAAATGTAGTATGTATACACAATGGAATATTATTTACAGTAAAAAAAAAGAATAAAATTCTGTTATTTGCAACAACATGGATAGAGCTGGAGGACATTATGTTAAGTGAAATAAGCCAGGCACAGAAAGACAAATATCACATGTTCTCACTCACATATGAGAAGTAGTGAATAGAACAGTGGTTACTAGAGGCTAGGAAGGCTAGTGATGGGGAATAAAGAGGAGTTGGTTGATGAGTATGAAAATATAGTTAGATAGAAGGAATAAGATCTACTGTTTGGTAGCATATTATACATCATTAAAAAATTATGTACAGAAAAAAAGAGATCATAGTACACAATAAAATGTTAATGGTCCTCTGAGTATTGGGATAATAGATAACTTTATTTCCTTTTTGAAGTTCTCTATATTTTGTAAACGTCCTATCACAAATAATACTTTTAATCAGAAAATAAATTTCATCTTCACATTTAAATATAAATATCAAAGAAGTCATAGAAATAATTTATTCACAAGGAAAGATGTGTTAAATGAAAAAAGCATATACTGTAGTATTTAGAATATAACACCAATTATTTATATGTGTGCATAAGTGTAAATGTGCTCCCCCACACACAAACATACACAAACTGGAAAGATATATCAAAATATTTATAGTGATTCCTAAATGGTGGTAAGACTGTTGGTAATTTTCATTTCCTTTTTTGCTTATCCGTGTTTTCTAATTCATCTTCCATAAACACATTACTCATGTAGTAAAGAAAAACAAAAGCTATTTTTTACACTGATGCTTAGGGGAAACAGAAAAAAATAGTAATTTAAAAGAATAGATTTTGGCCTTCTTGAAGATGTCGAGAGAGTCAGTATATTATAGCTTCCCTCTACCAAACCCAGAAAAAATAAACAAGCTTTCTTTCCTTGGCATTTCTACAGTTGCAGGATCTCAAATATTATTTCTAATAAATCTAATTATTAAAAAATTAATCTTCATGTAAGCTAAAATCCAGATACTTATTGCTATGGTTTGAATGTATGTCCTCCCATAATTCATAAATCAAAGTCTAAGATCTAATCACTTTAGGAGGTGATTAAGTTATGAGAACAGAGCCCTCATGAATGGGATTAGCAAACTTATGAAAGTGCTGAAGGCAAACAGTTAGGTCCTTTTTGCCCTTCCACCCTTCTGCCATGTGAGGACACAGTTTGTTGATCCTGTCTAGATGATCCAGGAACAAGATGTCGTCTTGGAAGCAGAGACTGGGCCTTCACCAGACACCAAACCTGCTGGTGCCTTGATCTTGGACTTCCCAGCCTCCAGAACTGTGAGAAATAAATGTGTGTTGTTTATAAATTACCCAGTGTATGGTATTTTGTTATTAGCAGCAGTATTGGACTAAGACATTAATTACAACACATTGTTTCCTGTTTGCTCTCAAAAGATGCATAATATCAATCTATTTCCTCTTTCATGTGAGAGTTGTTCAAATATCTTAATGAAGATATTAAATTAATAGTCTTTTTCTAGGCAAAACTCCTGCACTTTCTAAACCCATTTCTCATTTGCCATGATTTCCAGACCCTTCATCATCCTCCTCTGATGCACTCATCTCTAGATGTCATTCTAAAAATATGTCACCAACAACTAGATACCAAATTCTACATCTTCACTTTCAGCAGGAAAAAACGACACTCAACAAGATTGTTCCCTCCATGTCACATAGGCAGGACCAGTAAAAATCTTTAACTGCAGGTTTTCTGACACCAAATCCAATGTTTTTTCTATTCCATAGGGCTATAGTTTTTTTTTTTTTAAAAAAAAAGTCACTCTCAACAGTAAAAGATGCCACAATACCAATGATGACTACCTTCTAAGTCTTTTTGTTTCCATCCATTTCCAGAAAGGAGACTTTTCTACATTTGAGGCAAAAATTACACTTTATTATTCACCTTAATCCAAGAATTACCAAGAAGTAACTTGTATTACTTACGTATTGTTGTATAAGAAATCATCCAAAAACAAAGTGCTTAAAATGAAACTAATCATTTATTATCCTTAATGCTATCTGTAGGTCAGGAATTTGGGAGCATCTGGGCTGGGTGGTTCTGTCTAAAGTCTGCCATGTGGTTACAGCTAAGTCAGTGGCTAAGGCCAAAGTCATCTCAAAGGCTTCTTTACTCACAGATAAGGTACTTGGGCGGGGAACATTTTAGGAGCTCGGTGCTGAGATAACTAGGGTTTCTTGGACATCTTACTCTAGCTCTACATGACCTTTCTGCATGGTCTCTTCTCTACAGTATGTTAGTTTCAGGATAGTCAAACTTCTTTTTTATGTGGTGTCTCAGAGATCCAAAGGTGCATGTCCCAGAGACGGCCAGATGAAAGCTATACCACTGTTTCTAACTTAGCCTGGGAAATCACGCTGTATAATTGTCACTGCATTCTATTCAATAGTGAGTCACCAAGCCTTGCTAAAAGTCAAGGGAAGGGGAATTAGACTCTGCGTTTTTATAGCATAGAGCTATAATTATGTCCTCAAATGGTTGCTATGAGAAATGAATCACGTATAAAGCACTTAGTACAATGCCTAGCATATAAGTACTCAATAAATGATAGCTACTCTTATTAAATACAAATGTCCTTTGTCCAATTGCCCTTTTTTTCAATTTTCAATTCTGAAAATACAGTCATGATAACCACTGGCACCTTTTAAGTTTTTATTCATACTTGTCCATCTAAGTGGAATAGTAAATACTAAACTACATTACTTTCTTCATTATCAATGTTCACCTCAAACCAATTCCATTGAGATCTGGCTTCTCACAAAGCTCCAGGAAATTTAGCATTTATAATTTGCTTTTTCTAGGAATACTATCAATTCTTATTTATCCTATCTGCATATGGATTCTCTCCATTGTGTCCAGGAGCAGCTACAGTACACTACCGCTTTTATTCAGCTGGATTGCCAACCACACCTAGACGAGGAATGTGGATGGTCAGCCATACTGCAAGCAGAGGAGAGCAGTGGCCTGGGGTTGCAAAAGTCAGATCAGATGTCAGGAATTAAGAGTCAGAAAGTACAGGTCAGGAGCTGAATCTTGCCTATATAATGAAATTGAAACCCACATACAGGTGGGAGTCACTGCAGTTGGGAGAAATGACTGGGAAATGGCATAAGTAGCTGCAAGAATCAACTTCCCTACCGGCTGCCCAGTCTAATTGTAAGAACAGAATACTATTCACTTCTACCCTTTCCTGTATCCAGTAGCAAGAATGAATTAAATTTATTCATTCTTATAGCACCATATGTTGTCAGTTTTGCTTTGTTTTCCATTTTAGTTGCAGCCTCTCCATTTGCAAGGTTATCCTCAACCTAGTCTGCTCTCCCTATAGACAAGGTTTATTGAGATATCCAATCATAGATTTGCCCCGGTTTCGGACAGCACTCAATCTACAACAAACTTCTGGTTCCTTAGACCCTCTTCAAAATCACCAAAAGAAAGCCCAAACCGTAAAATAGGTCCAAATATAACACTCTCTTCCTAAGACGTTCTGTGGTTCACTATGGTATATATTCTCCCTCATTAAAAATGAGTAATAAACCCAATGTGTTCAGCTACAGGTATGTTCCTGGTAGTCTTTGACTGGAGGGAATTAAGGAGCTACAATTTATGTAAAGAAGTTAACACAATAGCAAAAACAACCAAAAGTCATTTATGTTTCAAATTACCATGGACTGGCAAGTGAACCATGTTAGTGATCAATCTTCCTTGCCGGGTCACATGACTCTCACCACTATACCCCATCCTTCCTTGGTATGCAGTGCATTTATATATTTAAAGTTTCAATTAAATGTCCAAATTATGTTATATAAGTTACATATATGCAACTATGTTTAACATATTCCATTAACTTATACCATAGACAATATATGTAACATTTTTCTGATTCTCCACTTTAAACAACCTTTTGTTTTTTTGATGAACAAAAAACTACTTGCCAACTGTACTATATAAGACACCTTCTACTATAGTGTTATTGACTTACAGAAAAGATTTAGGTTCCAATAACTTCTTGCTAGCAGAGGAAATCTAACCTTTTTAATATGCTGAAGACTAAATTGCAAACATTTATGGTTCTTTCTCAGAGGAAAAAAGTATGTTTTTTTCTAATGTGACATACCGTAAAGAAAAGAATTGGGTTAAAGAAGCATATATAAATTAAAATGCTATATTTGGTTCTAATTGCCAACAGATTATTCATGACAAAAGTATCATTTTTTGAATGATAGTGAAAGTGTATTTTTTTCTTTTATTAAAACTGATATTTGCTAGTATATTAGATTTATATAACATTCTCAAAATTGAAATAACATATGCCACTTATCACTATTACTATGCTGTTGAATAACAATAAAATTATTCATAGATGTGTCAGAAAATAGATTTGTTACCAATATTTGCTAAAGTGTCATGATTCCTAAGGCTTTAAAAACAAGCTGTTGTTTCCTAAATGTTATTTCAATTCACAGAAAAAAAAAACAAACCTAAAAGTTTGTTGAATGGCCTCATTAACATTCTATTTAATAAATGGAAGTAAATATACTGAATAGATTAAATACAGAAAACATCCCCAAACCTGTCAAGACAGGCACATAGAAAAGCTCTGCATTATCTATACACTACCAGCCTCACACACAAAATTAGAATCTCAAGATTCAAAGGTCTTTAAAACTCCAATTGTTCAATCCCATCTAGCACTTGAATTCCCTGTGCAAGAGAAGATGGAATAATAAAATAGTTAACAAAGTACAGGCGCCCTGGGCAAGATTTTCCAGTTTAAATCCCAGCTTTTCCACCTCTCATCCATATAAGCTCAGACAAGTTAGTTAACTTCTTTTTGCCTTAATTTCCTTGTCTGCAAAATGGCAATAATAATAGTGCAGTAAAGAATTTATCTCAGAGTTACGGGAATTAAGTGAATTAATAAAAATAGAACACTTAGAACAGTGTCATTACATAGTAAGTGATCATTAAATGGTGGTGGTTACAATTTCCTTGACAAGTGACTATTTGGCCTCTCCCTAAACACTTTCACTAATAGAGGATTTAGCAGCTCCCAAAGTGGTCCATTCCATTTTTGGAGGGTTGTCCAAAATTCTTCTTTACAGAAATATGAAACATTTTCCAATCTATATTTCTATTCCATGGAAACATTCAGAACGGCAGTTGTTCAATATATACTCACAGCTATTATAATACCCTTCTATCTTCATCTAGGGAAAATATCCCTTTTTCCTTCATTTCTTCTTCATAAAACACAGTTCGGCCAGTCTGAAGATTTTCCTCTGAGTGTGTTCCAATTGTTTCTCTCTATATATCTCTTAAAGAGTAGTGCCCTAAACTCAATATACTCAGTACTGTCTGAACAACAAGAATTAAGACATTAAGAATTCCTTAGAGATGTCATGTTTTAAAGATTTCATGCCATGTAAGCAGAGCTTTAAGGCAGACCTGATAGTGAACTTCCCAGCAATTAAATCAACATTCTATCAAGATTCAACTATCACAGTGGCTCATGCCTATAATCCCAGCACTTTAGGAGGCTGAGGCGGGCAAATCAGTTGAAGGCAGGAGTTCAAGACCAGCCTGGCCAACATGGTGAAACCCCGTCTCCACCAAAAATACAAAAAATTAGCCAGGCATGGTGGCACACACCTGTAATCCCAGCTACTCAGGAGAGGCTGAGGCAGGAGAATCACTTGAACCCAGAAGGCAGAGGTTCCAGTGAGTCAATATCAAACCACTGCACTCCAACCTGGGCAACAGAGCAAGACTCCATCTAAAACAAATAAACAAAGAAAAACAACATTCAACTATTGACTGGTTCATGTGCCTACCAACTCTAGACAGTTATTTTCATCTGGCAATTCATTAGTACTCAAACTACCATATACATGATACTCAATCTAAACAACAGTATTAAGCTAAGTCAAATTGGCTATCCCAATTTTAACCTTGAAACCAAGAAAGTTAGAAGTGTCAAGAGGCTTAGTCAATATAGTTCAAATCTTTCTTTTTCGAACTGAGGAAATTGAAGTCAGGAGATATAAAGTGACTTCCCTAAGGTCACACAGCAAATTAGGGCAGAGATGAACACAGGCTTTCTAGGAGGTAACTTGTGTTCTCTCTAAGGACCCCAGAGAAAAAAAAGAAAAAAAGGACCCCCTACCGAACAAAAAGAATGTCTTTTTGACAATTTATGGCACTGAGAAATAAAGGGAGTGATTATGCAGAAGTTGGAGATGTTGTACAAATTCTTTTTTTTTTTTTTTTTTTTTTTTGAGACGGAGTCTCGCTGTCGCCCAGGCTGGAGTGCAGTGGCGCAATCTCGGCTCACTGCAAGCTCCGCCTCCCGGGTTCACGCCATTCTCCTGCCTCAGCCTCTCCGAGTAGCTGGGACTACAGGCGTCCGCCACCACGCCCGGCTAATTTTTTGTATTTTTAGTAGAGACGGGGTTTCACTGTGGTCTCGATCTCCTGACCTCGTGATCCGCCCGCCTCGGCCTCCCAAAGTGCTGGGATTACAAGCGTGAGCCACCGCGCCCGGCCTTGTACAAATTCTTACACAGCACATTTCTATGCCTGGAGAGTTTCAAATGATTCCATAGAGCTCCTCTTAAGAGGTAACCACTTACTCCCGTGTCAGGTCAATCTTCCTCATGCTCTCCTCCTCTGCAGTTGTTTTCTTTTCATCCTCCTTTGAGTGACACCCATACTGTTTGTTGTTGTTTTTGTAATAAGCAAAGTAACTAGTGTGTTTTACACGAAAAGAAATAACTCACGGTATTCTCTTCATATCTCACAAATCCTAACATTAAAAAGTATCAGAGCCCAATCAAGGTTTGTCAAATCCATTTGTTCCTTAATAGAGATGCAACTCTATTGACAGTTAAGTCCTTTCAAGGCCCAGTTTGCCTAAAGAAGAGAGTCAAGAGAACAGATTGCTTTATGTGTCATACATACTCAGGGCCACTCTGTGAGCTCAACAATCTCTCTTCACTAGATCTTGCCCAGTAAAGCTCCTAAGTTTGAGGATTTCACTGAAAGAACCTTCAAACTTTCTTCTAATATGTTAAATTCATATGGTGGGCTACCAAGAAACTCTTTATAATTCAGACCATTTTAAATAATATCTCTAGCTCTCTTGTTTAAGGTCTTACAACTAGAACAAGTACAAAGAGACTAAAAATGATTCCTCAGGGGTTATGTTACTTATAAAACAATGATCTATCCATCCATGCATCCACCCACCTATCTCTACGTACATTTCCAGCAAAAGGGAAACGGGGCACAAAATGTCACCAATTTAACACAAGGCAGCAAATAAAAAGTCTAACTGCCATCAGGTCCTCACAATGTCTGGAAGCTGTGCATTCCTCTACCTGAATGCAACATACAACCTTGGACTGATGACTCAACTACAATCACAGAGCCCATATTTTCTCTCTGGAAAGAAAAACTTTTCTCTGAATTTTTATTTTCCCCTCTTAACTTCCAAATATCCAAAAACATAGATTCATTCCTTGACCTACTGTGTCATCCAAGAGAACAGTAGCCAAAAGGAAGGCCAAATTCTAACTTTACTGTTAATTTCAGAAAGCAAAAGAAATAAACTATAATCCAATTATATCTGAAACACATCAATGAGAGAACAAAAATGAGAGAATCATCTTTAGTAGAAGCATACCAGGTATGAAATAAATTAATATAACTGAAAGTCATATATTGACTCTAAACTCAAGAGCAAAAGTTTTCTGAATTCGTTCATGGATTACATTAGTTTAATCCTGGCTAACTCAGTGCTTATGCAAAAAATTATTACTCACCACTGGAACTGACCAAAAAATTGATAAATAAAAGCAATTATCATATAAATATTTGAATTATTCATTTCTCAGCAAATAAATCTCTTCTATTATACCACCATAATCTATCTGTGCTTGAATGAGGGCACACTTCCTCTCAGAATTTTGAGACATTTGAGAATATTGTTTTCTGAGTACTCTCAGTACACTGGGAGTAGAAACAAATCAGAGTTAAATTATAATGAAAGCAAAAGTTTACCAAATAATTTCCAATCATTTTATTAAATAACATTTTCCATTTTCCAGGGTGCTAATGAAACATAAAGAAGATAAATGAAATGCATAAATATTCATTTCTAATTTCAACATGATTGCAAAATTTTATTAGCAAAGGTTTGTAATTTATACTTTGGAATTTAGAATGTGGTTTACACAAAGATATATTATTGAACTCAATTTGCATCACCTAAAAAACAATGCCTAGGGGTCAAGAGAATGTAGTAAAGGTTAATATCATAAAAAATAAATATGTCATCACATTGAAAGCTGTATTAACAAAAGTAATAATAGCTTGAAGTTGCTCTTCTTTTATAAGGTTATGCTTCTCCTGGAAGGCAAGGAAACTTTTTTGCAGAGGACAATCAAACAGTGGGATAATTTCAGTATCAAGGTAATTAATGCATATTCATTATAGGTGTTCAAGAAAGATAAGATATATTTGTGGAGGGAACAGAGTAGGGTCTTTCCTGCTTGATGCAGGTGGTTTGACTGAATAACGAGAGACAGCCCTTTCAACCTCATCTTCAAACAAATGATGCAAGTAGGATTCATTATAATAAAGTTGCCTTTATGGAAAGCAACCCTCTCCAAATTAAAGAAGGTAGGCCTCAAGGTGTGCAGACACAATCCTGGGTTCCTCCTCCCAAAGTAATATGCTGCGTATCACAGTTGTCACCATCTTATTCCTGCTGATCTAGAAGGACTTTGAGATTAATATTTCATTCTAATCACAATAAGTTCAAATTAGTTATATAAACAACTGCACGCTATATAATATAAATATTATTTTCTACATGTTGTTTGGAAGCATTTTGAAAAAATGTGCAGATTTTGTTGTTCCAGTTATCATATTTCATTATAGTGATGTACCCAGAGGCTAGGCAAGAAAAAATTTTAGGAAGGATTTCTGTACAAGAAAATATATATTAATCAGAACCACCTATAGACTGAAACATGCTCATAGAGTTCTGCTTTAATCAGAAAATTATTAGTGTCCCGAGATTAGCTTCCATTGATTAACCCTGACCAATTTTAATAAAAGGTTTATTTTTTTTTTAAAAAAAAGCTACATTCAAATGACATTTGAATCCATTAAGAAAGATAAAAGCTGAGTAGAACAGTCCTGCTCAATCAGACGGTTCATGCTAGCCTAGATTATACTAGAATTTTTATTAGTAACCAAGTCTTATTTTAAATAATTATCAAAAAGCTACTTTTACTATGTGTGTAAATGCTGTAGACCCTAAGCTACACTTTGGTCATGTAGAAGCATTTGCATAGGGATAGTTGACAGGAAAAGTCAAACCATAGGAGCAGCCCTGGCAGTACTATGAGGTACACACTAGCAGTACATAGGTAAAGTAAATGAAAACAAAATATCCATCAAACATAGAAATAGCACATAAAACTGAGGCAAATTAGGAGAACGTTGGCTGACTCCAAGAAAAGATAATCCTTTTGAACATGCAGGAATGTTGCAAATTGTAAGTGGATGTCAGTGATAGAGTTCATTAAAGGGTTCATGTTATAGTCAGTGCACTACAAACCCTAGTCATTGGATCTTATACAGACTTAATGATTAAAATAAAAATAAACATGACATGTGACATCTCCTTAAAGACATTCTGAATACACAACTTTATTTCACTGAAAAAAAAAGATACAAATGTCCGATTTTCCTTGATCTGTCAAAATACAAAAGAAATGCAAAAAGTCTTTGCACAGATGTAGCAAAGTACTGGATTTTTATATTTTGGCAGGTGCTCAATACGCAGCCCACATAATCACATGTTAATGACTGGAGTGTGTTAATCAGCATGCATACCTGATTCCTTCTTGCCCAAGGGAGAAAAAAGCCAACTATTCCAGAGCATGTTAATGTCTCTACTTTTTTGTTTTTTGAGATGGAGGCTTGCTCTGTCGCCCAGGCTGGAGTGCAATGGCACGATGTCGGCTCACTGCAGCCTCCACCTCCCAGATTCAAGCAATTCTCCTGCTTCAGCCTTCTGAGTAGCTGGGACCACAGGCACGCACCATCACGTCTGGCTAATTTTTGTATTTTTAGTAGGGATGGGGTTTCACCATGTTGGCCAAGCTGGTCTCAAACTCCTGACCTCAAGTGATCCACCTGCCTTAGCCTCCCAAAGTGCTGGGATTACAGGCATGAGCCACCACGCCCAGCCTAACGTCTCTACTTTTGATGAAGATTTTAATAATATGCTAGGTAAGAAAGAAAATTTTTCCAAAAATTATCCTTAGAAAGGCATATTATATAATTAAGAATAATGAAAAAATAATTTATATTTCCATAAACATCGAAGTACTTCCAAGTATCATACCGTAACCCTTTGTTTAATTTAAACAATTTAGATTTGGGGAACTTTTAAAAATACATACTTTTTCTAAAGGACAGTGCACATTATCAGGGTGTAAAAATATAAAGGTAATCAATGTGTCAACACTAGACAACATTTGTCATCTATTTCACTACCCACAGCAAGAGCTTTGCCAGATTCCATGCAATAAAATGTTTTATTTTTTAGTTCAAATTCTAAATAAATTTCTGTCATTCAATTTCTGAAATAGGTTGAAAAAGAGATAGTACCGTATGCAAATATAGTTTCAAAGTTACAGGAACTGGGAAATCCCCCATAAGTCTTCCTAGAAAATACTATTCAGTGATTCAAGGTAAGGATGGCCATTTTCACCTGTTAACAGAAATCTAGGCTTGAACTTTACTGAAATTGAATGAATTTCCAAAATCCAAAAATGAGAGAAGTAGTAACTAAATGTCTCAAGAAGTCTAAACCTTACAGGTTTATGGACTTTTTTCCAGTGCTTCACAGGCCAATCAGGTATCACAAAGGTGTACATAAATCTTACCTTAGAACATATGACTATGACTATACACTAGTTAGGACCAAGTGAACCAGTGGGTTTCACTACACTTTCTAAAGTACAGTCCCAATAAAAGTGGGGAAATAAATTTCATTTCGGTGCTGCCTACTATCTTAAATGACAAAATCTTACAAAAAACTGGCAACAATTCAAGTTTTTAAAATCTTCCCTAAAATAATAAGATTAGAAATCTTCTCAAAGTCTGTCATAACAGCATGACTAAAGATTAGATCCTCACTAAAAATTCCTGGACTGTTATCATGTAATGACAATAGCTCCATTCCCAGAAATGGTACAAAGTCCACACCAGCAATTTTATGACTCCAAGTGAAAAACACAAAACACTCCAGAGTTGATTAGCAACTTCATGAGACTGAAAGCTAGAGAAGCAGAGAGTAGAAATTGTTTGTAAGCAAGAAGGTGTTTTCCCCAATAGTTATTTATTAAATATCTTAGCATGCCTACCATTATTTTCATTCAATTACAACAAAGGGCATTACTGACATCTTTTATTTAAGGTGGAAACTTATTTTAAAACTTTTCTGGAAGATAAAAACTCCCCTGGAGGAATTTAAGTAGGTTTCTAAAATAAGGAGTTCAGATATTCCGGGGCTGAGAGTCCACTATGGTTATTTCTACCTACTTAGACTAGTAGTTAAAAGCCACATGTATATTTTTGCCAAAATATATATCAATATAAGAATGTGTGTAAGTGTACACATGTACATAAGTTCCCACTTACAATCATCACATTTTGTATCTCATGAGAGTGTTGGTGCCTTACCTACATCTCCATGGCCTACCACAGAAGCCACCTACTAACAGTTGCTTCTTAGGCAAAAAGCTTGTCCCTCTCCTGGGCCCATTCTCTGGCCAAGAGCATTTCTACTCGCTTCCCTCCTCTCCTTGGTCTCACCAAACTCATTTCTTGTCATTCTTGACTATGTTTCTGCCCACATGTACATTACTTAAAACATTGTCTCCACCTTTTGTGTAAATTTTGTCTTCTTCAGAACCTCTGAGAACTCTTCAATGAATAACCTCCCTAACTGTCCACTCTTTAACTTATCATCAAACTCTCACCTGCACTACTGCAATGGTTTCCTAATCGGTGTCCCTGTTTCTGATGTTCTCTCTCACAGTCCACTCTCTACACAGCAGGCAATGTGATCTTTTAAAAACATAAATCAAATCATGTTACTCCCTTGCTTAAATTTTTCCAGTGGCTTCTACTTACACTTGAAAGAAAGTTTAAACACCTCCCTGTAGCCTATGAGACTCCATAATATCTGTAATCTGCCAGCCTCCCTGATTTCATTTCATACCATTCTCTCCCTCACCAGCCACTCTGTTGTTTTCTGTTTCTCAAACATACAAACTACAAGACTTCTGTACTTATTATACACTCTGACTGGGTGTCTTCCGCAAATCTTTGCACAGTGATTCTCTTTTTATTCCAATTTCAGCTCAAATGTCACCTCCTCAAAAATACCTTCCCCAGTCTTTTTAAAGGAGTAATTCTCTATCACATGTTCTTACTTAATTTTCTTCATAGTACTTATCATTGTCTGAAATTGTCTCACTCTATAAGACTTCTTTATTGTCTGCCATACTACTAGACTCTAAGTTCTATGATAACAGGGATCTTATCTACATTATTCACAAATTTGTCCATGTGCCTAGAACTTTAGTAGGTACTATATACTCAGGTATCCAGTGATGATAATAACTCCTTTCTAAATTATACTCTAAAGCAAAAGAAAAAAAAGTAAGGAAGGGAAGGCTCAAAATAACATGTATGTTGCAATTTATCTGTTTGATACAAGTAGCTATACATAATTTGCACCAAAAAATTGTATGTAATCTGCAGACAAGATCACCAACAATATATGTTTATCTGTCCTTTCTATAGTTGCAATCTAGCAGATAATCATTACACACAATATCATATACAAGTCATGAAACATTATCACAAAAATATTCCTCTCCATGCTGTACATTTTTCCATGAAAAAAATTATGCGAATGTATTCCAGCCTAATGAGTCAGTCCTAATGAGAACAAAAGCACATTTTAGTGGACAGTGTCAACATTCCTCTGCAAAAAAGGTATTGGTACACTGGGTGCCATGATGAAAGTGGTAGTGGTTGTGGATAGAGGATAGTGAATCTTATTTACACTAACTTTCCAACCTTCAAATGGCTCTCACTAATTAACATAACACATTAAATTTATAATTCAACAATTTGATGTCTATAAAATAGGTAATTATGATTAAAATCAGAATCTAAAACTTTTTATCTCAAACTGGTCCTCGAAATCCTATTTCTAAAATTTCTATTCTTCTTCTTTGCTTATGCCATCACAAATTATTTTTCTTGTTTGAACCTATGTGGTCTCATATTTTGTTGCAGTGTCACCTCAAAATAATCAGAATTTTTACATTTAAAGATTTTTTTTCTAATCAGGAAGTGGAAATTAGTAGAGCTTCTTTGCTTTGTCTTCACCTTCTCTGACAGAAAACTTCCTCTGTGGTCATGACATTTCAAAGTAAAACCCTTCCTGAACCCAGGAGATAAGAAACTTTTAGGGCTTGTTTCTAACAGTTCATGAATGAGGGCCATGAGGGCCATTACAGAAAGTAAATAACAATGGAAACTGTATAAGTGCTGAAAAAATTGTTGTTATTTTTTAGATTTTCTTTTAAATTTTATTTCTTCACAACTATTTTTTGTGACTCAATTATAAGTGCAGAATATGATCCATTAAAAAAACTACAGGTTTTACTTGATTTCATAAACATCTTTTTGACTTCGTATTTATTTTAAAGTAGAATGAGGTAAAATGTTTATTAAATTTTATATTAGCAGGGTCCTCCCACTCCAACACACACTCACACATATACACACACAATATATGTGGGTTTGCAGGTCTGCCCAGAAACTTAAAATCCTTCTATTGTTTTTTTTCCTGTAAAGAAAAATTGGTTAGTGACATGGTACTTACAGCATAAGTCATTACAGGTCTGATATTACAGTTGTTACAAAATATTGAATCTATCCAGTGAAAAAGAAGCACAAAGGGAATTTCCAAATGCAGCTGCTATTTCCCATTTGTTAAATCCTTTTATTACACCATATAAGTACACAGCTGGGAAATACTATAGAGTGGGAGTTTAAACAAAATATTTTGGCTTCTAGTCATTCGGAATACACAAAGGCTCCAGTGGAAAGCAATGTTTGACAGCAAAAGAAAGTGAAAGTTTGAAAACATGTCTAGCAAGTATGATTTCTTTTACATTAATATTTAACTTATTTGTACCATTAAACTATTTTATACTATCACAAACCACATTTAATATAAATTTGGTAAGAAAATTATTAATATATATTTTAAGACAAAATTTTAGATCATAAAAGTTTGAGAATAACCCACCAAAGTAACTTGGCACTTATCAAGACAGAAACAAAATTTTTCTAGGAAAAATAAGTATAGTGTTCTCAAAGAAATAAAATTTGAACTGTATTATTTCTTCTTCTACCCATATTTTCCAGTCCAATTCTTTTTATTTGTCTATGACTAGATTTGGCATAAAAGCCAAACTATATCTTAAACTCATCCTTTCTCTCTAGCCACTCTTCCTTTACACTAATCCAAGCCATTCATCTCTCACCTAAACTTCTGAAATAGACTCCCAGTGGGTCCTCCTTCTTTCACTCTTGTCTCTCTCCCATCCATTCATTATACCACAGCCAGAATTTATCTGTTTGAAATGTTTTTGAACACTTCAAACGTTTTCCATTGAACTTAGATCAAATCTCACATCCGTAATGTTATCTCCAAGGTCCTGTTTGATATAGCCCCTACCAATCTCTCCAACTATATCTTATGCTATATTGCATCCTTCGTCATAACTCTCCAGCGATGAAGGCTATCTTTTACTTTCTGAAATTAAGCAGTAACTTTCTCACTGCAAATACTTCATACATGCTGTTCCCTCTGCAGTTTTACTCTTTGTTCCACTCTACCTGGTTAGTTCTTACCATCCTTGGCTCAGTGAGGGCATTCCTAACCATCTATTCTAAATTAGGTTTGCCCCATTACGTTCTCACATAGCATTCTGTTCTTTCTCCTCATACATAGCAAACATCACATTTTAATTATATATTTGTGTATATATTTATTTAATTTCTATTCCCTCTCCCAGACTATAAACTCCATGAAGGCATGCATCATGTCTGCTTTGTTCACCACTATATAGTCAGCACCTAATAGAATGCTTGGCACATAGATGGTACTCAATAAATATTTGTTGAAATAAAAATGAAACATCACTCCATTATCTTGCCAATAAGCAAGTGGCAGTGACTGGATATCTATTTCACCTTGGAGGTGTTAAAATGAACAACTTAAGCTCAATCAGAAAAACAGACTTGCTTTATTACCTTCTTCCTACTCAAGAAAAATAAATCTTCCAGTGGATCGAACTGTACAATTTTGATCCCTTTCAAAACTAAAATTAGTCTAGAAACTACCTTTCAATCCTCTGCTTCTCACCTACTGCTTCAGAGCACTGGCTGTGTCTGCAAAAAAAAGAAAAATGTCTGCCTTCATAAATTATTGAATTAAGTCTCTGAGACATTAAGCATCAAATAAGAATTTAAATATGTGTTATTAGTAGTAAAGGCATTGTAAATATTACCTTATTTTTGTTAAGAAATAAAAATTTTCTCAGTGCCCACTTAAAATAATTTTCATTAACTTAATTTTTGTTAGTCAAAATTTAAGAAATACAAAATGGGGTTTAAAACTTCTAATCTAATAAAATATATTAAGATTTGAATCTCTTCTAGATGCTAAAAAAATTGAATATTTTTGCTTTGAACTAGATAATTAATGTCACTGACTATGGTTTCTGTTCTGATGGTTAGAGATGGAATTTAACATGGGAAAGCTGGCTAATACACTGCATGTATTTGATGTTGTTTCTACTTTTCGAGAAAACTCCTGTAGTCTGATTGACTGATTCTCATGAGGTTTGCATGCCCTTTTGAAATTAATATATAGGCACATAAGTGAGAAAAGCTTTATTATAAATCAAGAATGACCATTAAAAGTGATAAATACCTGCATTTTCTCATTGAAGGTGTATTCAACATATGACCTCATTCACACAGACGTATTTGCTTAATTAAATTTTTCAATATTAATATATAAGCATACTTTATTTGATCATACCTATTTTATGATATTACCAAGTTAACCACCTTAAATTCATGGATTCATAGAATAAGATAACCAATCCCCCCACAAAAATCAATCAATAAAATATATTATTGGCACATTGACCTAATAATAAACATATATACAATAAATCACAAACCATTTTTCAAGTTTTTTGAGTTATTAGTATCTTAGTAATATGTACCTGGTAGTTGTTTCATGATCTAAACAAAAATAACTCTAAGGTCATCTATTTCCCTAAAATATCTATTTATAATGAGGACATTCTAAGGAATGCATTTAGTGGCAGTGGTCAGATTTTAAAGGCTCACCATTCTTTGCTGAGATGACAGAACGCTGTCCCAGTCAGCATCTTGTTGAATGGTATTGACAAGTGTTGGTAGCTCCTCAGAGTGAGGTTTGTTGTGCATTATGGGGTGCAGAGGCAGATGGGAGGCCACATGTTGATCACTGCCATCTTCCTTTTCCCTTGAGGTTAAATCCTGGGTCATGGCATCCTCTCCATCAGCTGCACAGGCAAATGGAGAGGTGGCTTGCTTGGAAGACATTCTTCTGCAGAAGGAAAACAGAATGGATTAAAAATGGCTGTCAATAACAAAACATAAACCAACCCTTGTATTTGGCTAGTTCAGGAAAAAAGGAAAGGTATTTAACTTTAGAGATATTTGTGGTCCACTCTAAACCCCGGAAAAAGAACTCCTAGATTATGTGTCCTTCTTTCCCTCTTTGCTTTTAACTCAGAAAACCTCTTCCCAGTAATTACTGCATATTTTCTCTCTTACAATCTATTAATGATTTTTTTACAGAGTAAGTTTTCATAATGGACAGGGTGTGTATGTGTATAATTTTCCTCCTAGTTTTCTTAACTAGATTATAAGCTTCTTGAGAGTATTTAGGATGATAGTTAGCAATGGAAAAAAATGAATGAATGAACTGGCAAATGAGTCAGTTTGCAAGATGATTTGAAAGCACAAATATCCAACTTTCTCCTATGGTTTATGTAGGAGCAAAAGAAGTATACGTAGGAAAATATAATCAGGAGAGTAAATAATTCATAATTAAAGTCCTAAATAAATCTGATCCTGACTTCTTTGTTTACACTTTGTATTATTAGGGCTGGGCCTAACACTACTTAGTGCCATCTAAAGCTTTTTAAAAGACCTTTAAAATGAGTCAATTGTTGTAACTTAACTTTTAAGTGACATATTGATTGAGTGGCTGATACTGTTAGATTAGTTTTAGGGCAATTTTGTAGCATTTGAATTGAGTATCTGAAATAGCTATACCTCTATTTTATATTAGGAAGTACATACAAGATTCAAAGCATTTACCATGAAAATAGTAAAATGCCTACTGTGCATAATATTTAAAACCTCCAAATACAATACTGAACATTCATTTATATGCCCACAAATAAACATCGACTACACTCTGCATGACAAGGTCTCCATTCTGTGCTCTTATATAAAATCAGAAAACCATGATTATTAAATAGAATTTCAAAATGTTTAGACTATCATTTTATCAGAATGAATTTCTTGGCAAAATGGTTAGAAAATAAAACCACTGAAAGTGTGTAACTTAACAGAAGAGAGAATTGAGCATTTTTTCTAAAACTTTACATTGTTTTTAGTTTATTACATCTTTAGCTCTAAAACTGCTGTGTAATGAAAGGAATAAAATCTCCACCTTAATTGCTATTTAACATTAATTGATTTCATACCATTTTTTAAAAAATGCACAAATCAGTTAACATAGGAAACCACATGAGCATTTTTCAAATTAGCAAATCATTAACTTGCTAGTACTGTTTCTACAGACAAATAAATACTGATTAAAGGGTCTAGAAATCTGAGATTAACAGTTAAATTTACAAATCTGTCACATGCTTTCATGAATATTGCAGTGAAGGAAATATCAAGTGCAAAGAAAAATAATTAAGTTAATTCCAATTTAAACAGCAGTTTTTATGTAGCAGCCCATGTTTCACATAGGATTTAACAGCTAATGCTAAATTTCTCCCAATTAATGAGGGGGCTCAGATTTAGTATCCTACAGTGAAAAAAATTAATATAAGATCAGCTAATCTAATTATGCACAGTTCTAAATAAAAGTATTACAGGCTTTTGAAGTGCTTTGAAACATAAATGCTGATACCAATTTTTAATAATCATTCTACAAATAACAAAAATTGTATCTATTAAATTTAATACTAGAAAATAAAATAGGGGAAAGGGAATGCAAAAGAATGCCTATAATTTCTTTGAGAAGAAATGAATTAAATGTTCTAAAGAGTGCTATATCAATAAATCAGATATATTCTTGATCAATTTATATCAATAATAACAAATGAACAAACATATACATGATTATGAAAAATGGTAGCCAATGGATGCTTCTTAGTATAAGAGAATTACTGTATGGCTTACTTTACCGGCCCCATAATTACTATTAGTAAAACCAGGCAAATTATAACTGTTCTGCAAGTTTATCAAGAGCTTGCCACAAACAAGAGTGATTTCCTATTTCAGATAGTGACAATATCAATAATCATTCACATTAAAAACAAAAGAATGAATGTACTTCTGCTTTTTAAAATAGTTAAATACAACTGAAAGTCATGATCCAAAAATCAGAGTGACTTTAGTTCCCTCAACAAACATCCTCTTATTATAAAGTGAATTGGCTCCTTCCAATAGCAATGTCTATGATTTTTGCTTTAGCTTAAATTAATCATGACAAAACTCAAAATGAAAACAGTCTCTTAAGAATAATTTCAACTATAAACTGCACCAGTGAACAATAGTGCACAATCCTAATTAAATACAACTCTGCAGCTGTAAAAATAGACTAAATCTATGAGTTGAGTTTAAAGGATGGTTTGTTAGAATATTTTCTTAAGGAAGGCTGGGTCCTCAGTCTTAATCAGCCAATAAATTATTTCCTGCAATTACATTAAATAGAAAATTATCTTCAAATGGGGAGTATTAATTGAAAATCAAAATTCAGAGGGAAGTTTAGAAATTACACGCTGAATACAATTAGTGAGGAAAGGCTTCACCTCTACTTCATCAACAGTCTTCTGGTGATTCCTCCAGTGGCCATTCAGGAATGCTACCTATTTATAACATCTCACAATTTGTCTTTTATTTTGCACCTACAAATACATATGTGTATCAAGGTTGCAAACAAAACACAAGCTGCCAAAAAAAAGCAATATTAAATCTGAGTGTTCATCCTCAGTTCACACTATCGTTAGAGGAAAAGGAGACAGGGGAGGTAGGACAACAATGGTTAACAATCAAGAAAAACACACCCAATTTTGAAATCCCTTTCCTTAGCAAAGGAATTAACATTTTTTTGTTCCAAAAATATTTTTCCAAATCATATAATTTCTCGTTTTTACTTTATTATAGTTCTCAAATGCATTGCTAGTGGAGAAAAAGATGGGTTTTGTTTTTAGCAAGGTATTTCCTTGAGCATTTCCTTTTGGTAGAATTGTTGGGGTTTTTTTGTTTACATCTTTTTTTTACATTTGGTTTTGTTGTTGATTTTTGTTTTGGGTGGCAGTTTTGAGTTTTGTTATAAAATGTGCACAAATTGTTTTTAATGCAGAGTTTATTAAATAAACTTTAGATTTGCTGATTATTAGATCTGATTCACTGATTTTTTGCATAATTACTTTATTAAATAATCCTGATGACATCTCATTCATTTCTTTAGCTTTCCCCTTTAAAACATTTTACTCAACCAACCAAACTGTATTCTAGAAGCTTCAATGACACTTGACTTTTGGTAATGCCTTTACTATAACCACTGTACCATAGTTACTCTCCTTTAGAAACTCATAAATCAAATATACCCATGTTTCAGTGTTTTAAAATGTCATGTGGAATGCTTACATTTATTTTAATGCTCAGTCAGTAATTTTCCATTGCAAAAATTTTCATCCCCAACATATTAAAACAGCACCTTACTTTAGCTGCTGCCTTATACAACTAATAAGCAAAAGAAAATCAAAATCCTTGTGGAAATGGTCAATTTCGATGTGACTTTACTTTGTTTTATTTTTGCACTATTATAACTTAAAAATCATTCAAATGAATTGTTTTTTTAATTTGTATTAAAAAAAAATCTCCCTAGTTATACCCCCTGAAAACAGGGGTTTATAATGGAAGTGCTGACACAACCCTAACTAAAGCAGCGCAAATGTTGCCGCTATAATACACAAAATCAAGTTCTATTATTCTAAACTATCCTCGCTCATGGGATTTTTCTTTACTGTGCTCCCAGCCAAACTGCTGAAGCATGAAAAATTTAAATGCAATCAAATGCGCCCAATTCTACTTTACTAGAACAAGTGTCTACAGTGGTACAATCTTAAAAGGAGATGCAACAGATTTGTTTGGTGTTTTTTTTAACTGTTTATTTATAATACAGTGCATTGGAGATAAAATAAAAGAGGAAATTACACTCACATGGTACCAGTGTATTGACTACACAGAGTACATTATAATCAGAGAGAAAAACTACATTGTCAACTTATCACATTGGTTAAACAAGATGGTTTTCTAGGGCATAACTATTATCAAGTAAAACCTTCAAAGAGAACTATATATCTTTGGGACACATAAAACTAAATTCCCATCATATGTTCCCTGAGTTTGAAATGTCTCTGCCCAACAATCAAGTGAACTCCCAGGATGCCAGGCCATTGGGAAGAACTTTGGGCTTAGGACTTTTGGAAATGAGATTGCTGGAGATAAAGCCTCCAGTTACTGAGAATGTTCTCTAGGAAGTCAGTAGGAACACCTCTAGAAAGGTGATAATTATTTTACTCCAAAACACCAGTACAAAGTCTGAATGTTTGGGCTATTACAAACTTACTCAGACAGTAAATTTATTTTCTGTTCTGCAACAATAAATCAAAATTAGTTGGTCCAAGACTTTATAAAATAATGAGAATGCTGGATACGTGCACATTAAGTCCTCTATCTCAGAATATCATATTTTCTAGAACTTTTCTGATTTGACATTATTCTTTAAAAACAGTTATTTTTATATGTTTAAAGTCAGGATTATTTTTAAACAACTTCAAACTTTTAAACTTTCTCATAAGGCATAATCACTCAAAATTACATTTTTTAAATTATAGCTTTAAAAGTATCCATCTTTCAAAACTGTCATTTTAAGCTTACATAATTATCAAAAAGAGCCACTGAATTCATCATAGCAATATATTTAACTGGATTTTTGAAAATATTTCCATTATTTTTATGATTATTATCAAATGGCATTCACTTTCCAGGTGAGTTACATTTATTCAAAAGAAGTCCTTTTTTTAACATAAAGCAACATTTTAAGAGTTGTTCTACTTATTTAAAAAAATTAAAACTTCAGGCCAACATTCACATTTGTTTTTGCAGCTTAGCCCCAGGCTACCAAGGTAGACTCATCTCAGTCAGATAATTCACTGTTAATATAATGCTGTACTTGAGCTGATATTGAGAAATAAACAACTAATTTTCCAAAAATATAACGCAGTGCCTCTCATCTTAAGGAACATGAGTAACAGATATGTTTAGTTGCCAAAATGCACAATACCCAGGAACCTCTACAAAGGAGACCAGTCCACCCAGCCTAGGGCAAAGAATGATTTTAAAACCCTGTTCTTCTGTCTCTAATTTCCACATTCAAGGATCTTGGGGAAGGGAGGATGGCATGGTACACCCTAATTCTAGACATTAAAATGAAGACATTCCTTTTAAAACACTCCTCAATTCATTCCAGTAAAGTCGGAGGGTGCTTACTAATTATTTGTATTACTTTATACAACACTGCCACCTCATCTCCCCCAATCCACCTCCAAACTTTCCTCTGCTTCTGCCAGATTTTTCTTTTTCTTCCATCTATTTAACAAGTAATTAAGAAAATTCAGGTGAAAAGAAGGTAACTATTTTCAGAATTAGCTTGGAAAGTTATAAACCTATCTTCTAGAGTTTGTAGCAGCACTTTCAGAACAGATATGGTAACACATGAGGACAATACCTAATAGAAGAAAACTCGCTGATTTGAATTAGCTGTCAAATCAATGGAGATGAGGTAAATGAAATACATTTGAAGCCCTTGAAGTATGTCTAAGAAAGTGCATAAATTAATGGATTCTGACTTTTCTAAGGGTCCAATTTTTCACAGCAAAGCACCAAAATTGTCTCCAAAGGCCTTCTGAGCTTCTTACAAAACAAGAACTACCTGGAACAGATTCTTCTTAAGTCATCAAAGTTTGTGTTTCTAGAGTTTATATTTAGCTGACAATATTGCTGTCACTTTATGTAGCTTAAGACTGTTCTTTGGACTAGAGCTCATATGTCTTGGAATGCTTTGACTCATGAATTGTTTCTCCTGATAATGTTACATCACGTAACTACCTCTGTCTAATTGGTTAGTATCTGCTGGAAGAGACAGGCAGCCAGCCTAACGACTGGCCTGCTGACTGACTGCCTATGGAAAACCTATAATTATTAAGTGTCCCTGAGTATCTGGTTTCTTCCTGGGATCAAAACAACTTGACTTCATGTAACCTCTATCTATACTTTTTGCTTGATATAAATAATATGGTTTTCTCACAGTTTATCTACCAGTAACTTTTTGGAATTTTTGCTTTGGAAAGCCAGGCCCAGATTTTATAAATAAATTCAGTGACTTAACAATAAGAGTAAAACCTAACAATGGCTACTATAAATATACACTAACAGAGGATTTTAATCTAGCACAATGACTTTATAGCTCAACGAAAGGCCTCTGTGTGGCTGGAGTGAAAGAAAGCTGTCTAAAATAATAGCAGAATGAATTTATTTAAGTTCATTACTTTGAATCTCCTCTTCATATAAAATGAGAACTACAGTTTTTTAAGTGAATAAACAGACATCTCTCTGTCAGTGTGAAACTGGCCCATTAATATGGAAGCCCAAGTACAGGATATCTTATCCAATTATATTAATAAAAATCATAAACCAGAACAATAACTTCTCAGAGACAAACTGCAGGAAATTGTCACTTTATACTTTTCCATTCTTAACTCGAATTTCCCTCTTCAATATTTCCAGAAAAAAAGAGAAAAATGAATATTGATACTATATAGATTGTTTCAAAATATGAAAATTCACACAAACACTGAACAACTTTATACAAAGAAGCTCATCTCTGAGGTTCTCCTTTAGCTAAATAAGGCAATCTACCAAGTCCACTCTTTCAAGTGATGAAATAAGGTATAAATTTCGGTTCCTATTCAAAGAAAGACAAGAAGAAGAGAAAGAAGAGGGAGGGAGGAAGGGAGTGAGAGTAGAGCGGGAGGGGAAGGGGAGGGGGAAAGAGGGGAGAAGGTAAAAGGGGAGGAGAAAAACAACCATGGCTTTGCAGTTCATTTTCAGTTTGTCTACTTAATGAAAACCTCATTGTACAAGCCTGAAAACCATTTCCAGCAGGCAAAGTATTTCTGATTCAGCAGAGGTTACACAAGCATCAAAGCAGTTAAATATAGGTGCCAAGCTGCATTGCCAGGAGTTCTTAGTACTGTGAGTTAGTGTTACCTGACAGCTTAGTGAATATAAAATTACTTGTTTCTCCAATTGAAGACAATCAAATTGTCACCTTCCATTGTAATAATGCACAACTAGTGATCAGCAAAGTGCAAACATAATTACCATGAAGAAAACAAAAAATCAAATCTAAATCTCTCAACAGAGTAAACACATCTATCTGCTTCCCCAAAAAAGGAGTGCATTTTAATCCTGAAGACTATGATGCAATCTTCATGTTATTTAATAATAAGATGTATTCATCTTAAATTAAATAAAAATGAAAAACAAGAAATACTAATTCATAAAAAGTGACTACAAATATTAATAAGAGCACTACAACTTTCCAGACATTTCCAAGCACAAAGGCCTACAAATTATATCACTGCCATTTGAACCCATATCATTAAAGGGTATGTCAGTGCATTTTCCATTATAAAAACTTTGTTTTTAGAGATGTCTTTCCAGCCTAGCAACCTTCCTGAAGGTTGAAAAGGACAGGCAGGATCCAACCTCAAAAGCTTTTGTCTTAATTTTTCTTTAACAGAGAGTTATGCTTCATTTTTGTCTTCTAAAGTAGCTTATATTTTTGATGTTGAAAATTCATCTCATGAAGTGATTTAATATCTCTACACAAGTTTAGAAAAATAACCAAGCATAGGACACATCCACAACTGTTTTTGAGACACTCAGCATCTGGAATTCTCATCCAAATTTGGTGACCATATTGGCTCACTACCAAAGTGATCCCAGTAACCTGAAGCTAAATTAGTATTAAAGGACTGAAAATTTGACATGGTTCTCCCACACTCCGAAGATTCCTAAGATACAAATTAAAATGAATATAATTAATATAGATAATGCTCCAAACAAACTGCATTTTTAAAGCTCTCTTAGAAAAGTGATTTTATTTCATAACTAACTCAAGATTTAAGACATTCAAATTTATATCATTCCTTCCGATACAGCAAAAACTCTAATCATTCTCAAAATACTCTAAATATAGGGGCTTTTTCCATCAATAATGTCATTTTTATCAGAAAATATGTCCTATAGCTAGGCTGGGTGTGGTGGTTCATGCCTGTAATCCTATCACTTTGGGAGGCTAAGGCAGGTGGATCACTTGAGGTCAGGAGTTTGAGACCAGCCTGGCCAACAAGGTGAAGTCCTGTCTCTACTAAGACTATGAAAATTAGCCAGCCATGGCGGTGTGTGCCTATAATCCAAGCTCTGCAGGAAGTTGAGGCAGGAAAATTGCTTGAACCTGGGAGGTGGAGGTTGCAGTGAGCCAAGAGCATGCCACTGCACTCTAGCCTGGGTGACAGAGCAAGGCTCTGTTAAAAAAAAAAAAAAAGAAGAAGAGAAAGGAAAAGACAAGAAAGAGAGGGAGGGAGGGAGGAAGGAAGGAAGGAAGGAAGGAAGGATGGAAGGAAGGAAGGAAGGAAGGGAAGGAAGGGAAAGCAAGCAAGAAAGAAAATATTTCCTACATCTAATGCCTGATATGCCTGATGTTCCATTTTTACCATATGCCTGATATGCCATTTTACCAATATTTCCTACAGCTAATGCCTGATATTTCCATTTTAACCATTTCATTTTTGAAATATTTCCTATAGCTAATGCCTGATATGCCTAATATTCCATTCCAATTTTAGAACAGATAATTCTGTTCTAAATGACATCATTTATGATCATTTAACACAAAAATAGACCAGTTTAGCAAAAAAAAAAGGGGGGGGGAGGCACTGACTACACCAAGGTGACAGTGAAATGAATAGAGGCTCATCAAGAGCATAGGCTCTCCCGAGCTTGAATCTTAGAATACAAACCCAGACATCAGAATAATGCTTTCATCTGATATCAGTCTCAACTGGTGTTCCTCAATCTTGCATTGTGTTCCTCGTTCTCCATTCCTCTATTTTATTACAAAGGAGTAGAGGAAGGAATGAGATGAAGACATTGGTTGAACATCGGTGGCTAAATCAGAAGGAAAGCAAGGATAGCAAGAAACAGGAGAAAGGGGAAGTCCAATCTCTAGCTGCACGTTTTATTTTGATTTGAGATAACCTTAACATCATTAAGAGAAGTGTCTGGATGTAAGAAATAAGACGGTTTTAGAAAAACATCTTTTTCCTTGCTCTTAGAACTTTCAAATAATATAATACAATTTTTTCCAAGAGACACTTCTTATAAGCTCAGCACAATAAAAACCTCCCAGGCAAAGGGGATTGCAAACAGTATTTCCCAAACTTCGATGATCAGTAATTTAATCAATTCCTGAAATTATACTCCTACAGAGTATTTATTACAATATAGTAAAATAAAAAGTATCAACAAAAGGAAGAAAACGAAACTTCTTGTCAGAGAATGTCTTTCAGACCCTGGGAGATAAATGCTTACATAGCATAAGCTTATGGTAAATGGGAAAAAGGAGAACTCATTAAAATATTTCGTTTAATTAAAAAACAAGTTTATTCTGTATATTTCATGAGGACAGGGATCATCTATCTTGTTCATTGCTGGATCCCCAGTGCCCAGCACAGTGTACAACACATCGTAGACAATCAATAGATGGGAAAGAGGGAGGAAAAGGCAGAGAGGGAGAGATAGGCAAATAGCTTATTGTTTTAAATTAAAGTGAATAGATAATCACAGAAAATACCACTCCATGTTAATACTGCCAATCTAAACATTATTATTTCTCTATACTCTTTTTATCAAGCATCTCATTAAGTCGTGAGATTATTATATCCATATCCCCAACACTAAACTCTCTCATCTCCCAGAAATCCAACAGTCCTCAAATGACTGTGAAGTATTTATATCAAGATATGCTCTGCAATTTCATATTAAACACCTTAAAACTAGATTCATCACTATTTTCCTCAACACCTCCCCTCATTCATCCACACCCAGAAGAGTACCACTGTCAGAATCATCAAGGTTCAAAACATGAACACTCTATCCACCTCCTCATTTTTATCCTTGCTTCTCAATGCCAGCCAGTCATGAAGCTCCATCAGCTATTCCTTAACGTTTCTTATGCTCATCTCTCTTACCATACTTATAATCACCTTAGCACAGGGCTTTTTCACACCTCATATCTAAACTCTTACAACAGACCCTAAACTACTTTCTCTATTTCAGTATCTCCTCCACTAAATCAATCTTACAGCTGCTCCCTTCATCAGGCCACTCTCCTGATCAAAAAACATCAGTGGCTCTCCCCTAATGACAAAATAAAGTCCAAACTCCTGATCCTGGCACTCGAGGCCCTCCATCCAGATACAACCAATCTTTATAAATGTATCTTCACCAGTCAAACTTCACTTATTGTTGCCTCCTAGCCTTTGCTATGCCTGTCTCTCCCTATTTTCCTCACTTTCCTTTCTTATTGTTAGGAAACCAACTGAGACTATTCCAGGTAACTATGATCTACCCCTCTTCTAAACACCTCTAATAAGATCTCTGAGAAATTATTTTTTATATTACTCATTCAACACTTAATGGATATTACCTCACATAATCTTTTAAAAATGTTTAATATCATTATATTTTCTAAGTAACCCCAACCGCATTACAAACTTCTCAAGGGTGAGAACAAAATCCTATCTTTCTCTGCATTCCCACAATACCTAGAACAATGTTTTGTGAAAAGAAACACTCAGTAAATACTTCCCAATTATTTAAATATTATTAAATTAATAGACAGAAATAAATTTAGGGTATTATCTTCAACCAGAAAAAAGTAGCCAAGAAAAAGGACTTAAACTGGTTTCTGGGGGGTGTCTCCTCTTTGCACACACTCTGGACAATAAATTCATCTCATATTTTAAAAGTTCTGCATATTCCCTGGCAAAGAAAGCCTCCCAAAATGATCAATTTATGTTGTCAGAAACATAAAAAAAGATGGATAAATGAATGAACCAGTGGACAGATGATGGATGGATGGATGGATGGATGGATGTTGAAGAGATGGTTGAAAAGATACATAGATA
Organism: Symphalangus syndactylus; assembly: GCF_028878055.3. Lineage (NCBI taxonomy): Eukaryota > Metazoa > Chordata > Mammalia > Primates > Hylobatidae > Symphalangus > Symphalangus syndactylus. The sequence goes on along the minus strand of NC_072428.2, from coordinate 39,827,700 downwards.
ATTTTTACTAGATGTTTAGAAAGTACCAGGTAGGCACTGTGCTAAGCACTGCTACATGTATTATTTCATTTAGTTCTCAGAGCAACTCTAGAAGTTAAATAATGTCATTATCCTTGTTTACTGATAAGAAAGCCAAGGCACAAAACTGTTTGTTAAAACAATAAAAAATGAAAACTTGCTTAAGGTCATACCTAGTAAATACAGAGGGCAAAATTTCAACTCAGGTTGGTCTAATGCCAAGGCAGATGCTATTACAATTAAAAGTGTCTGAAATCTAAATTAAATAAATTATTAACTATTTTCAATTATTATCTGAATTATTCTTTACTAATTTATACCATTCCTGTAGAATTTTATTTTGAATATTCTGGTTAGATATTCTAAATACTCATTTAATCAGAGCTTAGTAAAACGATTTGCTACCTTTTTCTTTTCTGTCTGCTTCTAGAGTTTGAGATATTTAACTACTAGTTAACAACTTTAAAAAAGAAAGAGAAACATAGAGCAGGTAATTCTCTAACCAATCCATTTAACTCTCATTCTGGGCAATTTGACAACAAAATTGGTTAAGGAAGTAGTTAAAGCTACTGACACACAAGGCTGAGAGGTTCACTGTAGTTTTTACACAGTAATTTTCTAACAAATATTTGTTGGTTGTTAACTATCCATGCTTTTCCTAGCATGCTATTTCTGGTTAGCCTAGATGATCAACATTTAATTATATTCCTACATAGACAATTATGAAATAAAATAAGAATGTCACTGCCCATTTATTTCAAGGCCCAGAGAAATATGAGATCCAATTTCTATCTTCCATCTCTGACCAGCGAAACCACACCAGCTATATCAGACACAACTGGAGCTGCCTCACTACAAAAGTCGGTGTTGAGAACAGCCTTGAGAGAAAACAAGATGAGGAGCTTGAACAATATGTATTTAACACACTACCCGTCTAGAGTTGATTTCAGGGAATGCAGAGTAATTTAGATACCCTCTTAAAATATGACTACTATATAACATTACATATATCCTAACTTCTGAGGAAAAGAAATAGAAAAGCCTCTCATACGAGGACATGAATTTTTATAAATTATAATTGTCTGTGAAAGCTGAAGAAAGGTTTTTACCACCAACCCAAATTTCCACTTTTTTTATACACACCAAACAGTCTGGTTTCGCTATCTTGTATTTCTCCCTCTGTACTTCCACCACCTCCTCCCTTTCTTATAGCTATTTGCTTTAAATTTCTCACTTGCATTTGCTGGAATTATCATAAACAGCTCCAGGAGAATATGAGAATCCAATTGTTTCCATGAATCATTGCACAGAATTGTTTGAGTTATCATTATAAAAGACAAGTATGACTACCCGCTGTCTTGCATACTTAAGGGATTCTTTACCAAGTACATATTTGCACATCTACCAAGGTACAGAATTTCTGGATTTCCCAAGATATGGTGTTAGTTATAGGAAAGAATCCTGCATTATTTATCTGGTCCTGTTCTTTCTTCTCATATAACCACCACCTCCACCTCACGATTTCCCAAAATTGAGTAGTCCCCTCAAAAATGTTTACATTTATCATGCCTAATCTACCAGCTTTTTAGATTTCTTCAAAAGTAATTCTTTATTTGTATCCATGGTGCCTAGAACTGGAAAACTGCTTGCTACCAGTCTTACCAGGATCTATTGCCAGAAGGAAAAGTACAGTATAATGGAAAGGTTTAGAGGAAGGACTTAAATCTCATTTACTATATCTGTGAACTTGAGAAGTTATTTAACTCTCTGAGTCTCTATGTACCCATCTATAAAATTAGGGACAATACATCTTCCTTGAAATGTTGTTGTGAAGAGATTAATTTGATATATGTGCAAATACCTGGTATTTGGTAGTTATGAAACAAATACTAACTTTCTTTAAAGAAAACTTGACAGAAAAATGGTTTGACTCAAACAAAAACAAATAAAAGTCCTTAAAGAAAAAGATTCTGAATTTTTACACATCACAATAAATAAAAATTCCAGGGAATACAAGTTTTCCAGTCCCAATATGCTCGTGACCCAGTGCTGAGTGAACTAATGACGAGAACCATGCCAAGAATATAAAAACCACAAGGTAAAAATATATTCTTACTGTTTCCCAAAAGGGGTATGGACAGGAGGGAATTACTTTCTACACAGGAAAGACCAAAGCCTACAGCATCTGCTGCTGATAACTGTATTCCTAAGGACAATAGAGTCCTGAGCTGTAGGTGCCTATTCAAACCACCTATTATTAACCTCTTTCCTCGATTTTCAACTAAAACGGTCCAAGTATTTGGAGACTGTAACCCATTTGCTCAGAATTAATTTTTAAACAGAAGCAGCCTTGCAGTATACTAAAATTGCTACCAGAGCTTAAATTAACTTGACAATAAATAAAAAGTCTGAGCTACCCTATCCTATGAAATACATGAATACCTTTCAAAGCCTGATTATTTGCTTGTCTATTTAAAAAACTATTGCCCTGATGCATCAGTGCTCCCTGGCCCAACACTAAATTTTCCAAAATGTTACTTGTTTCACACAATTTTTTTTTATTTCTAAATCAGGTCCAAAATCAAGTTGCTACTAGTGTGCTAAAGAACCCCAGCACATTTTCATGAGCTGATTGAAAGCAGCTTACCTTAAAATTCTCCTCTCACAATACACTTTAGAAAA